>NC_042631.1:1746427-2018927 GCF_901001135.1 Rhinatrema bivittatum
TGAAGAACTACATCAACACAATAATAAAAGAGGGATTCTTCAAGCTCCAGATTCTCAAAAAAAAAAAAAAAAAAAAAAATCAAACCACTACTCTAAAACCACGACTACAGAACAGTACTTCAAGCCCTACTATTTTCCAAACTCGACTATTGCAACGCCCTACTCCTGGGCCTTCCAACCAATACTCTAAGACCACTACAACTACTCCAACATGCAGCAAGATCAATCTCAAACATCAAAAGAACTGAACACATCTCACCAATCCTAAGAAACCTACACTGGCTGCCCAGCTCATACAGGATTTAATACAGAGTGCCAACACTCATCCAGAAAGCACTATACACTGAAAAATGTGATTGGATGAGCCCTGCCCTGCACTTCCAATCCACGCAGAGAACACTGCGCTCCACCAACACTGGCCTCATTTCTACTCCATCACTTAAAATGGCCCACCTAACCTCAACTAGAGAGCGATCCCTAACTCCACAACCCAATCATTCAAAACCTGGCTCTTCAAAAAAGCATATCCCACACCAAGCTAAGCCCCACCCCCCACAATCAACACACACTTCACTCCCCCCACCTCACAACAGAACCTATAATGGTTAACACAATGTGAATCAAGCCATCTGGCTACATCTACACCTACACCCAAGTTAAAGGGATCTCAGTGTGAAAAAAAAAAGTTACCCTTGCCACAAAAGTACTCTTATCACAGAGCTACCCCTGCCACATATTCACTCATGTCTCAAAGTTTTCCATGTTACAAGAATAATCATGTCACAATGTCACAAAACTAAGCATGTTACAATGTCTCAATGTTACAATGTTATCCATGTTACAAAACTAAGCATGTTACAATGTCTCCATATAAAATATGAAATATATTCCTATAGATTCCACTGTTTAAGCTGTAAACCAGTGTGATTAATTCAGTTGAACATCGGAATAGTAAAAACAAACAAACAAATAAATAAAATCAGGTAAATAGAAACATCTAGGAATTGCAGTGACAAGGCAAGGGTTAAATCTTTCACAGGAGGCAGTGCTTCAGGACAGGGTAAGTTGCCTAAATATGTGTTTATGTGAGGCTGTAAAAATGAGCCTGGGCAAGCTGCACTGAGCATGAACTCTAGTGCCCAGTTTTCACTCACTGGGCTGTCAGTGAGTGGAGCCTCACCAAGTCCCTTTTCCTCATCTCTCTGCGACCTTGGATGGGTCCGGTTCTCTCAGCTGAGTGGGTCATAGCTGGGCAACCATTGCAGTGCGCATTATTTAGGAAAAGGGAAGCTGATGATAAACAAAGGGAATTATTCTCAGCCCATCTCGCTCGAGAAGCTGCTCGCTCTGTCAGTCTGTCTGTCTGTGCTGCCTTTTTGATATCCAACCCAAAGCTGTTCTAGAGGAATCCCAATGTCCAATGTGTGAGCAGGAGGAGCCCAGCGATGCCTCAGACTGGGGCAGGAGCAGAGCTGCAGGGAATGCCCTGGGCTGGGGCCTGCCATCGTGGCACTGCCACTTCTCCTCCCAGCACTGGAAAGCCTGCAGGCAGGGGGCCGCAGTCTCCCCGTTATTAGGGCTGGGATCGGGGGAGCCCCCCAGCTGGCGAGCAGTGAGGAGCCGGGGCTGCCTGCAGCGCATTAATGGAGGCGCCTGGCGGGCAGACACCGCTGCAGCCCCCCCCCAAACCATGGCACAAGGCCTGCAGCTGGGATTTTCTCCACGCCCCGCCCGTACCTGAAATTAGGAGGAGAAGCGATGTGCAGCCCCAGGAAGGGGGACGATCCGGCAGGGGAGGCGGCTCCTTGCTCTCTCTCCGCCATGCTGGGGAGAGGCTGAGAGGGGTAGGCGCGGAGGGAGCGAGGCTGCTGGGCAGGAAGAGGAGGAGCGCGCACAGGATCCCCCGCCGAAGGAGGGAGGGGTCGAGCTCCGGACCCCCTACCAATGCACCGAAGCGGTAGAGAAAGGAGGAGCTCGAATTTGTAGTCTTGCTATTCTAAGGAGCTGCAACAGGGACGTCAGGACTGCAAATCCCTGCATGCACCGGGGTAAAAGCAGGCCTGGATCAACCTGTCTTGCACATCTGGAGTGAGAGCACAACTTGGGGGGATGTGATCAGAGAGGCTTCTGCCTTGTGCTCGCCTGTGAAAATCGGGAGAGGCTATGATGGGATTTTATTTAAATACATAAAGAGAGAAGCATCCTGCACTCATAAAGCACCTGCAGTAAGGCAGGGCTGAAAGCTCTGCTGCTTCCTAGATCCTATTTTTCCATGCTGAGGATGGTAAGTCCTGTAGCCTGAGACCTTTAGTGATAATGCTCCCAATTCTTTAGCTTCTGCAAAACTGATGGGGTGCTTTGTTATGGTCCAAGGTTTGTGGAAGATGGAGAGAAAATGACTTAATATAATATTAAAAGCAGCCCTGAAGAACAGAAGTGCACGCTGAGGTCCATCAAGCCCAGCATCCTGGCTCCAACAGTGGCCAATCCAGGCCACAAGTATCTGGCAAGTACCCAAACATTATGAATAGATCCCGGCAACAAGCAGTGGCGATTTACTAAGTCAATTTGACTAATAGACGTTTATGGACTTCTCCTACAGGAACTAGTACAAACTTTTTTAAAACCCAGCCAACTTCCTTAACCACATCCTCTGGGCAATGAATGCAAGAGGTTAATTATGTGTTGAGTAAAAAAAAAAAATATTTTTTTTTAATTTGTTTTAAATGTGCTACTTGCTAACTTCATGGCTACTCCTAGTATTATCTGACTTAAATAACTGATTCACATTTACTCATTTTAGGCCTCTTATGATTTTATAGACCTCCATCATATCTTCCCTTAACTATCTCTTCTCCAAGGAGAACAGCCCTAACTTCTTTAGCCTTTCTTCAAAGGGGAGCCATTCTATGCCCTTTATCATTTTGTTGTTCTTTTCTCGTGCAACCATAACTTTTTTGAGATGAGACGACCTGAATTGCACACAGTATACAAGATGCAGTATCACCATGGAGAGATACAGTGGTTTTATGATATTCTTCATTTAATTCACTATTCCCTTCCTAATAATAATTCCTAACATTGCGTTATTGACCACCACAGCACACTGAGCTTATGATTTGAATGTATTATCCACAATGACACCCCAATATTTTTCCTCGTTGGTAACTTCTAACATGAAACCTAACATCATGTAACTTCAGCATGGGTTATTTTTCCCCATATGCATCACCTTGTCTACATATTTCATCTGACATGCGGATCTTCCAGTCTTGCAAGGTCCTCCTGTAATGTATCACAATCCGCTTGTGATTTAACTACTCTGAATAATTTTGTGTATTCTGCAAACTTGATCACCTCACTCATCTTACTCCTTTTCAGATAATTTATAAATATATTAAAAAGCACCAGTCCAAGTACACATCCCTGAGGCACTCCACTGTTTACCTTTTTCCACTGTGTAAACAGACTATTTATTCCTACTCTCTATTTCCTGTCTTTTAACCAGCTTGCAATCCACAAAAGGACATCGCCTCCTATCCCATGACTTTTTAAAATTTTCTTAGAAGGCTCTCATGAGGGACTTTGTCGAACGCCTTCTGAAAATTGAAATATACCAAATCTACTGGTTCACCTTTGTCCACATGTTTATTTACCCCTTCAAAAAAATGCAGCAGATGTGTGAGGTAAGACTTGCCTTGTGTTTAAATCCATGCTGTGTCCCATTAAATTGTGTATATGTTCTGTGAGTTTATTCTTTATAATAGTTGCCAAGATTTTTCCCAGCACTGAAGTCAGGCGCATTGGACTATAGTTTCTAGGATCACCTCTGGAGCCCTTTTTAAATATCGGAGTTACATTCACCACCTTCCAGTCTTCAGCTACAACAAATAATTTTAATGATAGGTTACAAATTACTTGAAGTAGGTCTGAAATTTCACCTTTGAGTTCTTTCAGAACCCTGGGATGCATACCATTTGGTCCAGGTGATTTACTACTCTGCAGTTTCTCAACCTGGCCTAACACATCTTCCAGATTTACTGTGATTGGGTTCAGATTACCTGAATTGTAAGCCTTGAAAACCGTCTGCGCAACAGGTGTCTCCCAGGTGGATGGTAGTATACTCCTATCACTATACTCTTTATCAACACACAAGGGATTTCTACTCATAAAAATTCTATTGTGCATTTAGTCTCACACAGGATCTTTATCCTGTTGGACTCTATGCCATCCCGGACATAAAGCACCACCCCCACCCCAAAGCTCCTCCCTATCCTTGCAATATAATTTGTACCCTGGTATAGTCCTATCCCATTGCTTATCCTCCTTCCACCATGTCTGAGATGCCATCTAAGTCTATCTCTTCATTCACTGCTATACACTCTATGGCCTGGATTTTCTAAGGTCGCAGACTTTAGAGAATCCAGTGGTAACGGGGGCGGGGCACAGCGGGGGGCAGGCCTGCAAAAGCCGGCAGCGATCACACCTCCGTCGGGCCAGCTTTCTCACCCAATAGCACCATCGTAAAAGGTGGTGCTATTGGGCTCGCTATTGGCAGCGGAAAGGGTTCTTACCTTTTCGCCACCAGCGAAGTTTCCGCCGCGTCTGCCCCGACGACACCCCCGACTCCTCCTCTTCCGGGGCCAATTCCACCCTGATCTATCGCATGCGAAAAGTCCCTTTTCATGTGCGATACGCTACGAAAATGACCCCCTATGTCCACCTTACACATGGAAATAATTTCATACAACTGAGCAGAGACCCACAAATTTCCCTACCACAGCGTTACACTTTTAGAAGAGAGAAAAAAAGCACCACTGCTTTCAGCTCCATTCCCAGCCTGCTTTAATACCACACAGTGCTGTCTGCTGCACATCTGAGCACAGTTCAGCTCCTTGCAAGTTCTCATTTTAAGCACATATTATAACATAAAATAAAGGTCAAGAGACTGCAAAGTTATGTTTAAAATACATTTATGATACAACCTTATATTTATACATAGCTATTGTTGAAGCATTAAATGGTCAAACCCAAAAAATCACTCAGTTAATTCTCATTTTTGTTCAAAGTGCATTTTTCCTTTTTTGATCTTATCTTCCCGTTTTCTTCACAAGAGTCAGAGTAGTTCACCACACATCAGGAACTTTGGTATTTACAAAGATTAAGGGGAACAAAAAGCATTAAATTTATGCCCTGGAAATA
This sequence comes from Rhinatrema bivittatum, assembly GCF_901001135.1. NCBI lineage: Eukaryota > Metazoa > Chordata > Amphibia > Gymnophiona > Rhinatrematidae > Rhinatrema > Rhinatrema bivittatum. Next base: position 1,751,630 of record NC_042631.1, read on the forward strand.
ATGAATAACCTTGTTCTTTTGTTAAGAGAACTTGTATACAAATTCAGTAAAGAAAATTGAAAATAAAAAAAAAACAGCTCTTAGGCAGCCAAATCGGGAGGCAAAACAATAGCGATGACAGCAAGACTGTGACATTCTCAGTCATCGCCAGCAGAGGTCCCCGACACTGCAAGATTTGGTTAACAGGGCTGAAGGATAATCCCAGATGTCTGTATAATCTTCCCTGTAAGTGACTGCAACTGCTCTTTGATACCATCAGGCTGCAGGTCACTGAGAAGTGACCTCAGGCAGGAAGACATGCAAAAGGCTATCAGTTAGCAGAAGGGAGAATGAGAAGTCATGGTATGAACAGGGAAGGGTGCTGAATTCCCATGACATCAATGACCCATGCACACAAGTCCCAAGGAATGATCAAGGGCTGGGGTGAGAAATATACAGCACTCATCAGATTTATCATGCTAACAGATTTCTGTCATTACAAGCAGTCTAACTGTAGAAATGGTTCTATGATTAGCAAAGTTCCCACTTTTTCAGTTATGCTATATTTGTATATTAAAAAAATGTAATCGTACAATTGCTCGTACGGGTCTTCCATACATAATCAAAATCCTGTCTTTAGCCAGTACAATAAAACATTAAAATTCATTTTACTTCTTTTACAGAACCTCATTTAACAAAATAAAGTTATTCCTTGCTTTTCTACCAGATTGTTGATAGCTACCCAGGAATTATTATGCATTCTCCTGTCAGACAGATGTGAAATTAAAGGAGACAGGGGAACGAGCTTTTTCTTGCTGTGCCCACAAATAGGGCAGCTACCATCATCTTGCTCATCCATGGAAAAATTATCAGACTTTTAGCGGGCTGTCCTATCAGGCTTTTAGACAAAGATTTGTAATACCTTTAATTCTAGTTTTATTTTTAACTGGATTATCAACTCTCCTGTTATATTTATAAACTTTTTATATTTTCAAGTTGACTAATTTATAGGTAGTGAAATTTTTATTTTATTACAATTCCAGTGTTTATTATTGTGAATTTTTTTACTTTTAAATCATTTAGATTTTTAGAAAATTTTATGATGTAATTGATTTTGTCTCTCTCCATAAGCACACAGTGAAAGACAAGTCATAAATTCAAAACAAGAAACAATAAACGAGGGAAGTTTGAAGCAATCTGGGAACATCCACCCTGGGAAGGCGTGTAAAATCTGGGAATATTCACCCTGGGAAGGCGTGTAAATCTGGGAATATTCACCCTGGGAAGGCGTGTACATCTGGGAATTTTCACCCTGGGATTTATCTTTGTATATCTTATCAGTCATCACCATAAGATATACAAAGATAAATCCCAGTGTGACTATTCCCAGATTGCTTCAAGCTTCCCTCATTTATTGTTTCTTGCTTTTATGACTTGCTTTCACTGGGAAGGTGTGTAAAAGAAGAAGCTGGTGAACAAGGTCAGAGCTCACTGCCAACTCTGGAAACAGGCAGGAAGGTAAATGGAGAAGTGATGTTAGGTTCGGAAATGTTGCCCGTAATCTGCTGTCTACGCACTTCATGATGGTATCCAAGAGCAGTTGCAGTCAGTACAGGGAAGATTATACAGACATCTGGGATTATCCCTTCAGCCCTGTTAACCAAATCTTGCAGTGTCAGGGTCATCTGCTGGTGATGACTGATAAGATATACAAAGAACAAAGCCCCTATACTCTGCCCATTTTCAAGTCCTGCTGCAATGTCAGACTGTTTAGTTTATTTGTGGATTGCTCTGTGGGCAAGGCTCTGAGCGATTTACAAAATTACATGATAAAATACATTATATAAATAAAACATACATCACAATGCAACATTAGACTCATAAAAACAGTAAAAAAAATCAGGCAATAATGAAACAAAACTGTAGGCCCTGATGCTATAACCTTAAGGATCAATGTAGTCATATTTAAAAAAAGTTTACAGGAATGCTAATCTAAAAACATAAGTTACCTCAGCCTGGACTTTCTTGGTGTCTGTTTCCAGCCTCAGTTGTAAAGGGACTGAATTCCAAAATTCAGGAGCTGCAATTGAAAAGGACCTCGCCCGTATCTCTTGCAGACAGGCTGCTTTGTGTGATGGTATTTCCAGCAACCCATGGGTGACAGAACGCACATTTCTAGATGGAGTGTAAATCCTCAAAAGAGCATTTGTCCAGGGAAAAGCCGGAAGCTGAAGAAGATTGTACACCATGACTGCAATTTTATACTTTATGCCCAGTGAAGTTTAGCAAGCACAGGGGAGCGGTGCTTACGAATGTGGTGCTTGCGATAAGATGTGCTGTACCATTTTGTAAAACTTGAAGAGTTAAAGAGTACGCAGGAAGGCCCAAATAAACCACATTATAGTAGTCTAAGAGGGGCAAATCAAGACCAAAAATCATCAGTTAAGAAGTGGCTTAAAGGCAGGCAACACTCTCAGCTTGCAGAAGCTTGATCTGATGGTATTTTTAATATGATGCTGAAATGAGAGCCTAGATTCTAAACATTTCCCCAAACTTTTGATGTGGGGAGATAATTTCTCCTTATGTAATAATGTCCAGTTAAAATTATGTCTTACCTGTTACTTTCCTTGCCTTTAGTTCTGCCACACCAGTCCAGAACCTATGGCTATATCTTCTCATCCAGCACATAGGGAGGCAGAGTTCTATATATATCTATTTTTAAATGACATCACTAGAATAAATGTGATGGTCAGAAGCAATTCAGCCAGTTTACTACTGTCAAAGCTAAACAACACATCAGAAAATAAATAGACAAAAATAAACGTGTTTGCAAATATAAATCTTGCAGTGTCACACCCTAATAAGCTGAGGTTAATACAACAAATTTAAAATTCTTTCTTCAAGGAAGCCAAGTCCAAATGCAACAACCAGTAAGTATGAAAATATAATTTTGACTAAAAATCTTACACTTTATATATAATGGGAGGGGTTCTGGGCTGGTGTAGCAGAAGTGAAGGAAAGGAAATTTTACAAATCTTTTTACAAAGAGGCACTTCTGAGCCTCTTTCATCACAGGATGAAGCTTGTGCCCCTGTTGAATGGGCCTTAATCATTCTACCCTGCAATAAGTAAGCCGAAGAAATGGCATTTTTTAACCGTCTAATAATCAAAGTCTTTGAAGCCAATTCTCCCTTTCGTGGTAGAAAGTAAAGAACAACCTCTCAGACTTATGAAAATCCCTAGTTTTCTCAAGGCAAAACTTTAAGCATCTCTTAACACTCCCTGGGGCTGTGGAGCTCGCTGTGACCTCTGGAATCCTCTCCCTGGGGCTGTGGAGCTCGCTGTGACCTCTGGAATCCTCTCCCGGGGATGCTGGGAGCAGTAGGCAGGGCTCTCATTAACTACCTCCTCTTTTTTTCTCTGAGGTGAGATGACATCATTATGGTAGCTAATTAACGGGCTCCGACGGAGCGCACTGTTAACTCGCCATTGGACGCACATTTCCCTTACCCCTTATTCAGTAAGGGGCGGAAAACGCGCGGCCCACCCGCCGAACCTAATAGTGCCCTCAACATGCAAATGCACATTGATGACCCTATTAGGTATTCCTGCGTGATTCAGAAAACAAAATGTGCACCCAAGCCGCACATTTTACTTTAAGAAATTAGCGCCTACCCAAAGGTAGGCGTTAATTTCTGCCGTCGCCAGGAAAGTGCACAGAAAAGCAGTAAAAACTGCTTTTCTGTGCACCCTCCGACTTAATATCATGGCAAATTAAGTCGCAGGTCCCGAAGGGTAAAAATAGTTAAAAAAAAAAAATTTTGAATTCGGCCCGCGGCTGTCGGGTTGAAAACTGGACGCTCAATTTTGCCCGCGCCCGCAAAATTGAGCGTCGGCTGTCAAACTCGCCGACAGCCGCCGCTCCGGGCCAAAAGGAGGCGCTAGGGACGCGCTAGTGTCCCTGGCGCCTCCTTTTGCCCGTTTCTACCGCTGGACTTAATTTAAATACTGAATCGCGTGCACCGGCGAGGGGCCTGTTTGCCCGCTCTCCGGCGGACTTTACTGAATCGGCTTGTTGGTAATTAATAGGGGCTGATTAGTTTGTTCCTATCTTTTTGGAGTAGTGCAAAGGAAGTCTCACCTCTGTTGTTCTGCTGGTTCTCTCAGCAGCTCTCGCCAGCATTTCTCTGGCTCCCACACTCTTTAGCAATTCTAAGATCATTACATACGCTCAGCCATTCATCTTCTCTCCTGTTTGGCGATGCTACATCCTGATAGGAGGTAGAAGGAAGGAATTTCTGCAGCTAAAGAGCATTTTACCTATGTAAACAGCTGTCTGAAAATTGTCCACTGCTGGAATAGCAATTTCACAAGCCACATACCCTCAATGTAGTTAGAGGTATTGGCAGGGCCTTCAAATCTGCCTGTAGTTTTAGAAAAAACCAAGGTGCAAATCTCTGCAGCCACACTTTGATGAATTCAGACTCTCCAGTTCCATTGGTGGGAAATGCTTTTTTATTCCAACACCATTCATCCATTCTAATATTCTGGATGCAAATTTAGATTATTATTTCACTATGTGAGACCCTACTCAAAGGTCAGAGAGTTCACAGTCCTCGTATGTGAACAAGGTTAGCTCGGCGTAACCAACATCAATGAATCGGTGCCACATACGTAAAGCAGATCCCATATAAATGTAACCTTCTGTAAAATGATCATCCCCGCTAGGCACATTTAACAGTACAAATGCAAGGTGTGGGATCGCTCTAGAACTGTGCTGGGAAGCTGTTAAGAAGCTGAACTGCTCAGCTGAGACCAGGGTAGACATTTACCCTTGGTAATAGCTGTGAATGCATGTGACTTGCTGGTTTCCAAAGGAGCCATTCACCGTCCTACGGATACACAGCACTAAAACAGGTCACACTTTCTTCAGACAGCAACCTGCAATTTACTACCACGAGGCCTAATGCAGCAGACAGACCGTAGTGAAGAAACTTCCTCACGGAGTAGGAGAAAGAGCAAACCCAATAGTGCCGTGTGTTTCAATGCAGGCAAAGCAGACCTCAGGCAGGAAGACGCATTAGGCTGTGCAGCAAAGCTTTCCTCCCCATCTCCTCCTTTACTGCATTCTGCACATCCAGGTAAAGCTGTGCATTGCAGGTCTCAAGCACACATCCTGCCTGCACTTGTACTAACAAATCTGGCCAGGGTTAGAAGGCACCATGGCAGGGTAGGCAGAAGGCCCAAGGAACCATTTTCACATGGTTTGGTCTAAGCCAAAGGTTTCAGAATTTTTTTGTTTTTAAAAACAGTTGGAGATCTTAAAATACTGAGCATGACGTTTTGGGTGTGTGTGAAACTTCCTGCCCAGGGGACATGAACCCCAATCACCCTGTGCATTTGTGGTGTCCCTGAGAGCAGAGCCTCCGAGGAAAGGAGGGGGTTTGCTCTGCATTCACCATCATCTCGCCCCTGGGCTCTATACTACACCTTAGCTGCAGTTTTAGTTTCTCTCACTCCATCTCCTCTTCCTGACAATAAAGCTTCATACAGGCCACAGTAATTATCAAATGGCAACTCCAGCAGAAGACCTTCCCTTTCAGCACCTGCACATTTTGTTTTGTGGTTGGAGAGGACGTAAATCTTTCTTTCCTGTGCTGATAGGCAAAGCACAAGGCTGTCTACAACTGCAGTGGAAAGGGATCAGGGAGAGAAATCCTCCCGTTCATGCCATCTCTTTTTCTTCTTACTCACTGGATCCCTTGGAGGATGGGTAGAATGTGCGTTGTCTGTGAATTAGGCATCCCTGGTCCATAGGCAGACATCTTTTACACATCCATATACGACAGCGATGAAAAACAGCCTAATTACGTTTGTAACCTATCAGACTGTTAACCCAAGGAGCAGGAGTCCAAATACTGATCCAGAGAGGCTGCAGTGGCACATCATAATGCAGTACAGACTCTGCATGCAGCTCATGAGACGCTAGCCCTGCACGTGCTCCAATCATCTCTCAAGAACAGTATTCAGCTTTGCACCTGCTGGCAGACATGCACACCCATGGTACAGGCAGGTCCCGCTGCTGGCTGGGGCTCCAGGGAATTGCACCTGTGAACCTTCTTGGTATTCCTGCCTGCAAAAGAGAAAAATAAATCAAAAGTCACTGTGCATCCTGAAGCCTGCGGAGTGGCCGGTGTAGGGAGAACAGTGTCCAGCATGACCAACCCATCATCAGAATGAGAAGAGCCAGCCTTAGCACAATCTGAGGAAGACAACTCGCCCTGAGCGTCTGCTGAGAAGCCCTAATGTGACAGACAATACAAATAGGCTTCTTGCTTACCGGTGCATCTGAATGGCTCGCGCTCAAAGGGGAATGCGCACAAAAAATAAGCGCACCAAGCTAAGTGTGTGAAGTGTGAAATTTGTGCCCAAAAATCAAGCACACAACGCGTGCACAGAGCCGATGGCCTGTAGAGAGCAGCAGGGCACGCACAGGAGCACGTGAAAAACACCGCCACGGCCTACCAAGCAGCGTGCAAGGAAAAAAACCCAACTGCGGGGCCTAGTCCACCAGGAGCCACTCAACCTGCCAGGCTGCCCAGTTCCCCAACCCTAATGGGAGCGGGAATGAACGGGCACGGAGTCCGGAGGAAGTCCTGAAATCCCTCTCTCTCTCTGATTGAAAGGTAAAACTTCTCTCTTTTTTTAAACCTTTGCTGAGCTCAGCGATTATCAGCTGAGTTCAGAGACTGTCTCCAGCTGCGGGGGGAGGGGAAGGCATCTGCTCGGCCTGCCTTTGAGCTGAACTAGCAGCTAAGTGCAAGCCAGGAAACCCAGCTACTGGACCAAGGCACACATCTGAGGGACCACGGAAATCACTTCCCATAGGGAGATGCACATCCACCAACTGCTGGAGACGGAGAAAACTGGCAGGCTGGAGTCACTGCAGGGTTATGCATACTGTGATGTCAGCTTGCTCCGTCTCCATCTGCTGGCAGGGGAGCATAAAGCCACTGGTCCTGAGTCCATCTGTCTACACGCTAGGAAAGACAAGATTTTAGTGATTCTCCAGCATAACTAACCAGAGAAATCCTGGGAAAGGTGAACACCAACTATTTCCCCAAATAAGAAAACAAATTCTCATGGTTAAAACAGTAGCAGTAAGCTAAACACTTCAAAATATCAACCTGCCTTATCTATTTGTTTAAAAGTTGGGCTCAGTTAAACATCCACGGACGTTAGTCCTAGTTTTTCCATCCCTACAGATGTTCTCTCTTTTACTTAAAGACTTTAGACCAACGTCAGGTCACAATACGGCCACATTCAGGTTTATAAAAATGTCCTTTCCCAAGTGTAAGAGCTGCCTTAGGGTCCTGCATCAGTGCGACACCTCCCAAACTTACGTAAAGTCACCATGACTGCAACTTTAAAATCACCAAAAAGGAAAAATTTGCTCCAAGAAAAGCTTTTTCCCACAAACCTTTTATAAGTCCTTGGCAGGAAACTCTGGAATGGGCAAATTTGTGACTTTGGTTCTTTTAAATCTGTCTTCACTCTTCAAATCCTCTGTGCCCTCGTCCTTCCGCCTGGGAGAGGTCTGAGCACCGTGCGGTAACCTTGGAGCTAGGGTGTCAATTAGAAAAAAAGGTACAGACATAAAACACGGTCTTTCTCCTTTAAAGTGTCTGCACGACGCTGAAATCCACCAGGGAAGAGTAAAACCTCGCTGCTTTACGAAGAAGTCGTCCCTAATTTACATTCTTCAAAGAGTTTGAGAGACCCAGTCACGGTTTTCCTTGCTCATGGCATCGGACAACAGAAGGAAAACACAATTGTTTTTTTACAAGCAATGTTTAATTGACTGTATAAAGAATTTATTAAGCCTGTGCAAACGTGAAAGCTAATGCTGAAGTCACAGGGCAGGAGAAACCTGCGACCTATGCTCAGTATTAGAGAGCAGTATGAAAAGTGCAGTGCCTAGCACTATAGCTCCATTTAAAGAGAGGTCTGGACAAGTTCTGGTGGACAGGTCCAATAGCAATTATTTGTTTCAACTTGATTAGCCATCTTTCCAATTTATTTTTATTCTATTCCGCCCTGGCCTTGCAAAGAAACTAAAATATAAATCACATTTCTGGGAATAAGCAACAGGGAATGCATTTGCCCATTAGGATTCCCTGGACCGAAACGGGCCAGCACCAGAGCCAGTGATGTGACCCAGCCCGTTCAATATTCAGCTCTCATCCTCCCTTGCATCTCCTTCAGTTCATGGCAATTTCATGCAGAGAACAGGGCAGGCTATCAAATTAGCACAAATCCCAAAAGAGAAGAATGAAACCAGATGTGACTTAGTCCTAGAGAGGATGAAGCTGTGCACCTGGCATAATGAAGCAGGATGGAGAACGTGGAGCCCTTATGGAAACTACGCATCCCTGGACAGGACCCTCCTCACCTGCCCCGATGGTGCCGCCCTGGCCCGAGGCAGAGCCTGCGAGAGGATTACTGAGCTCCTGGGAAGAGGAGGGGACAGACGCCAGCATACCTGAAACAGGAAGGTGGAAAGACGTGAGATCACTCAGCAGAGGGAGGAAGAGAGGTTTATGCGTCTCGTGGCCTTCACTTACACAAGCCCCTGTAGTGCGACAGCTGCTGATAGACCTGCTTCATGCGCTCGATGTTCAGCCGGCTCGCTTCTGCGTGATTCACTACGGGCTTGGGATAGTCCACACCGATGATGCATTTGGCTGCTTTCTGTAGCGCCTCAGGGGCGTTCCAGGGTTCATAAATGTACCTGGAGGGGAAAGCCTTCAGCTTTGGCAGGTACCGTCTGAAAGCACAGAAGATTCAACTTGAACAACGGGAATTTTTAAAGAGTTAACAATCCCAAGAAAGCTTGTCTTTTCATTGTTTAATTATATTGCTTGGTGTACGGTGAAAGGTTCTTTGCAGATTGCAATACCTTTTACAAGGCCAACATAAAAATGATCCAAAAATGCTGCTACACCTGAGCTTTCAAGAGCACACAGGTCCCCTTTGCAAATATCAGATTCTGCGCCATGAAAGTAATCACTGTTTGGTAGATATTCCAATGATGATTTACCATAATAAAGCAGTTCATTTATGAACTTTTCATATACACCGATATTCGTAGGTCACATCATCCCGGTTTACAATCACCTCATGGAGAAAGGAAGGAGAAATTACACATAGAGGGAGGGGGAAGGGGAGCGCGGGGGTCGGGTGAAAGCAAGCGCATAGGGAGCGAGAATAACAGAAGTAGGGTAGAGTGAGAAAAATAAATAGGAAGTGTAGTAATGGTATTAACATAATCATAACATTTCAGTGGGTTACACCATTAGGGGAAAGGCTCCCCAGAAGAGGCTCTGTGTCATCACGAAAAGCAGGTTATAAATCATATATAATGTATAATGCCGGCTAAGAGGACTATTTCATAGCATGAAATTAATTTTAGATGGAATGTCTTGCCTGATAAAAGGCTATTTTTGTCTCTGGAAGCCAGGGGAGCACAATCCTGATTTATAACACCCAGAACTCCTGGATGTATCAATGGGGAATTTGCATCTGAGGACTTACAGGAACAATACTAGTATTTGTGTCACAGAGAACGCTGCCATAATATTCCAGCACTGCTGACAGCGTAAGGGAACTCATTTGTTTTCTATACTTATTTAAAATTTATTTATTTATTTATTTAAAAACTTTTATATACCGGTATTAGTATGCATACATCATACCGGTTTACAATGTAACTTTAAAGGTAGAAATTACAATTAACAGGGAGGGCGAACAAGGAGGAGTATACAAAGAGCAGGAGGTGGAGGAATTAAAGCAATAAATAAAAACTGCAACGGACTATTTACAGGAATATACAAGGCGTAGGCAAGATACTTGCAGAAGTCGGTGTACTTAATCAGGGTAGGCTTGTCGGAAGAGCCATGTTTTAAGTTTTTTTCTGAACTTGGCGTAACATGGCTCTAGCCTGAGAGTGGTAGGGAGGGCGTTCCATTGTTTAGGGCCTGCAATGGATAGTGCACGGTCCCTAGTAGAGGAGAGGTGGGCTTTTTTCAAAGGGGGAATGGAGAGGGTGCCTTTGTTGACAGTGCGAGTGGGTCGTTCAGTGCGTATAGGACGAAAGGGTTCATCCAACCAATTGGAATTGTGCGAGTGGATGGACTTGTGCACTATGGTTAGAATTTTGAAGAGAATTCGGGATGCGATGGGGAGCCAGTGGAGTTCTTTGAGTATTGGGGTAATGTGATCAGCTTTCCTTGAGTTGGTGATGACCCTGGCGATGGCATTCTGGAGCATTTGTAAGGGCTTGGTGGTGGAGGAGGGTAGGCCAAGGAAGAGGGCATTACAGTAGTCCAGCTTTGAGGAAAGGGTGGCTTGGACGACGGTGCGGAAGTCATGATAGTGGAGGAGGGGTCTGAGTTTCTTCAGGATGTGAAGCTTGAAGAAACCTTCTTTGAGGATGGAGTTGATCTGTTTTTTGAGATTGAGTTGTTGATCTATGATAACCCCAAGGTCTCTTACTGTGGGTTGGGGTGTTATGACGTTGAAAGCTGGATCGTTGGAGATCGGTGGTTTGGGAGGGAGGTGAGGAGAGATAAGGAGCAGCTCTGTTTTGGAGGAGTTTAGAGCGAGGTGGATGTTGGTGAGGAAGTCATTGATGTTGGCAAGACATGTGTTCCAGAAGGCAAGGGCATCTGAGAGAGAGTTGTGAATGGGAATGACGATTTGAACGTCATCTGCATAGAGGTAGAATTTGAGGCCGAGGTCTGTGAGGAGCTGACATAGAGGTGTGAGATAAATGTTGAAAAGGGTGGAGGAGAGGGAGGAGCCTTGTGGGACACCTTGAGACAAGGGATAGAGTGTGGAGTTGGCGTTTCCTATCTTGACGGAGAACTTTCTGTTAGATAAGTAGGATTTAAACCATAGTAGGGCTAGGCCTGAGATGCCTATTTCGGATAGCCGGTTGATGAGGAGGTTATGGTTGATGGTATCAAAGGCAGCTGAGATGTCGAGTAGGGCGAGGAGGTAACAGTTGCCTCGGTCCATGCCTATGAGTAAGTGGTCCGTGAGGGAGAGCAGGAGGGTTTCTGTATTGAGGTATTTACGGAAGCCGTATTGGGCTGGATGCAGAATGTTGTTGCTTTCTAAATATTCTGTAAGTTGGATGTTTACAATCTTTTCCATAATTTTGGATAGGAAGGGCAGGTTAGAGATAGGGCGGAAGTTAGCGGGGTCTTTAGGGTCTAGTGTTGGTTTTTTTAGGAGGGGCTTGACAATAGCTTGTTTAAGAGCATCTGGGACAGAGCCTGAAGAGAGGGAGGAGTTTATGATGTCTGCGATGGGTTTGGATATAGTGTTCGGGATGGAGAGGAGGGATTTTGTGGGAATGGTGTCTGAAGGGTGGGAAGCTGGTTTGAGTTTTCTGAGAATAGATTCCACTTCTTTAGCGGAAGTCAGGTCAAGGGTTTGGAGGGTGGGTGAAGTGGGGGAAGGTTGGAGGGAGGGGGAAGGGGAGGTGGATGGAGAAGGGTGTTGAAATCTGCGGAGGATGTTGGTGATTTTTGTGAGGAAATACTGGGCGATTTCTTCGCTCTTAGTGGAGGCATCATTCTCAGGGATAGTGGGCTGAGAGGATTTGGTGAGGTTGGCAACATAATTGAAAAGGGCTTTCGGGTTGTACATGTATTGGTGGATCTTAGCTGAAAAGTAGTCTCTTTTTGTTTTGAGGGTGGTTATTCTATATTGGTGAAGGGTAGTTTTGAAACTTGAGGCGAGTTGGGGTGAGGGGGCTTTACGCCAGTTTCTCTCACGCTGCCTGAGGGTATTTTTTAGGGATCTTAGTTCAGTCGTGTACCAGGGTTGATGATTTTTTGTGGGTTGGGTAATGTTACGTCTGGAGATGGGGCATAGTTTGTCAGCAATTTCAAGAGTCATGCTGAGCCAGGATTTGATGGCAGTCTCTGAACTGGAGCAGTCAAGGCTAGTGGATGTGTTGGAAATGGCAAGAGCCAGTTCATCTCCAGAGCAGGGTTTCCTGAAGGTGAAGGTGGTGTTGTTTGAGGGAGTGGGGGTAGTAGGGAAGTTAAGGGGGAGGAGGGCTTTTATGAGGAAGTGGTCGGACCAAGGTACAGGGGAGCAGGTGGGGGGGGTGGGATGGTAGGAAGCAGTGGTTGATGAATATAAGGTCAAGGGAGTGACCAGCGTATGGCAAGCGTATGATAAACGGGACACTTCCCAGAGCTCATGACCCAGCCTGCGTTAACAATGACAGAAGCCCCTATGCAAATCATCTCCTCACCTTACATAATCACCACTGGGGTCAGTTCGACGTCCGAAACCCACAGGGCAATAGCAGTGGAAGAACTGTTGGAAGAAGGCACTACAGGAGAGCCACATCCAGCTCCCTGCATTCACACTGAAATCTGCATCCAGTAAGAGCTCATCAAATACCTACCAAGGAAAGAGAGAACAAATGATCTTACAGAGACCCGAGAAAAGATACAGGCATTATAAGACTGAGGAAAATCAGCACACAGAGGACACTTCACTAGCACATTTATTTTCTAAAAGTTAACTGGAGCTATAGTCCTCTATGTATGGGTATCTGCTGGGCATTGTGCAACAACATATTTAAGTCTATGCAAGAGCAGTTTATTTTATATAGCTATCTGCATATGAAGATCTCTAAAAATAATACACCCAACGTATATACAACGGAGGTAAAACAGAAATGCATCAGAACTAACAAATTAGATCAAGCCTCACACACTCAGACTACTGCTGTCTCTCCAGTCATGAGTGGTGCAAAGTAATGCAAAAAAGCATTTCCTGCCATCCTGGAGGAGATGGGATAGAGCTCAGGACTGCAGGGAATCAGATGTTTGTAACAGTTTCCCTTTCAGAACCAACATTTAAAATGAGACCTGAAGGGCTGGGAAGCACAAGGTTATAATCTCAGTTCTTTCTGCTTTGTACTCAATGAATGGAGATGCTCAGCACTTACTCGGACGCCAGACTCCCAGCTGTTCCAGAGATCTCCCCTGGTCAGGAAGCAGGCCACAGCATGCCTGGCTAAGTGATGGATCCAACCCTCCTGCCTGAGCTGGGTCATGATGGCGTCAATCCAAGGGAAGCCAGTTTTGCCTTCTGCCCACTTAGCTAAGGCTTCTGGGTTCTTATCCCAGGGGATCTGGACACAGATCGGATTCCCTTCCATCCGATCAAATTTGGAGTTATTGGTGGCAGCTGTGTAAAAAAACTCGCGCCACAGGAGCTGACCGTAGAGTGAGAGAGGTGGTAAACTGCTCCGCTTCACCTGGAAAATAAAAGCAATAGTTCACAGAAACTAATAGAATCCATAAAGATTATAGTCCCTTCAGGGACGAGATCCTGCTGCCCATGTTATAGCACCACCACCACATTTTACTCCTCCATAAACTGCTGCTTTTGTCTCAAGAATGAGAGCTGGATGAAAGCCAGCCTCTGGCAGGCAAGAGATGCTGCTATATACTAACCTCCTGGCACATGTGAGGCATGGAAACGTGCTTACAAATTCTGCACTGTGGCCTTCAAACTTCCTAACATGAAAATCAGCTAGTAAGCCCTATATTACGCATTAGGAGGGCCAGAAAGATTTTCTTCTAAGCCTGTGGACTTTTTCAATGAGTAATAAGATATTCCCATTAATTAGAAGCTTGCATCAGTACCGTTTCATCATTTAACACTTATGGGTAAATTTTCAAAGCCACGTGTGGGTGTCCATGTGCGCATATGGACACGTGCATGTTATAAAATCGGCTACCCGCACGCACACATGTGCTCCTGATTTCATATAGGCACATGCATGAGCATGCGAGTGCCGATTCACGCGTGGAAGCGCGCGGCGATGAGATCAGGCCTTCCCCAGTTCCCTCCCAGACGGACGCACAAAAAGGGATACTAATGGAAGACTATGGCAGCGGGGCAGCGATGGTTGGCAGGCACCAATTCACAGACACCATGGGGTGGGGGCAATCGACTGGGAAAGGAAACTTACCTGAATCGCCAAAAAGCCTGACTAGGAGACACTACGGGAAGGTACAGAGAGGGACCCAGCAATGGAACAACGACAAAAAAATCCATGAAAAACAAAGTTTTCCACAAGGCCAAAAAACAGCCAAAGTGAGCTCACTCACACCGCAATGCTTACAGCTCTGCAGAAAAAGAGAAGGACCCCGCGTGGACACAGAGTATAGGGAATGCTGGGCATGCTCAGTGTGCCTAGTCAAAGTTCTAGTAACTTGCTGGCGGACAGGACTGACCATTGTCAATCTCCTGCAGGCCGAGTACATCGGGTAACTCGTCATCAGCCTCGGCACCAGGGAAGAACTGGACCGAGCATTGAGGGAAGCCAAAGAAGCATCAGCACCAGTCTCCGTCGATGTACGGTAGTCAAAGTTCTAGTAACTTTGACATAGGTTTTCCGCATTGGGGATCCATCTGATGTCACCCAGGTGTGAGGACTACCATCCTGCTTGCCCTCGGGGAACAAGTATAAAGCTGCATTAACTCAATGGTTAGCATTTTACCCAAGCCTTTTGAAGGATAGGTCAACAGGAGTAAGCTAGCCTGAGTTATGAACTGGATGAAGCTTTTACATGCTACTGAATTCCGCACTGTACTACAAGCTTTGATTCTTCCTATCATTGACTACGTAATGGTCTTTATGCTGGCATCCCTTGTTCAATATTTCAACCGTTACAATTGTTTTTAAACTCTGCAGCTCGGTTAATTGCAGATTTGAAATGCTTTGATCACTTCACTCCGGTTTTGATGGATTTACACTGGCTCTCTATTAGTGAAAGGCTTAAATATAAAATCGGTATGACAATTTTTAACTTGATTAATGTCAGTCCTGTCTTCGGTCCAATGCTATTTTGAAGTTTTACCAACCATCCATAAATTTACAGTCTTCTTAGAGGGGCCTTTTGGACATTCCTTCTCCTAAATTGGCTCGATTACATACTACTCCGGATTGCTCTTTTTCTGTTGCTGATCCAATCCTATGGAACTCCTTTCCCACAGAACTCTGGCTTTGTGACTCAGTCAAAACATTCAGAGGTTTGTTAAAGACTTCTTTTTAGATTAGTCTACATGTAGTTGTATATATTCAATCTGTGGATTTTTTTGTATCTGTTTATATTATTTTGTATTGTTAAATTTTATGAACATTTGATTCTACATCACCTAGACCTATTTCTAGTGTTAATAAATATAAATGAATTTAAAACTCACTTAAGAAACAAGATACGACAGGATGTAATATGCAATTTCAGGCCTTTTATTATGTATGTTTTATTGTAAATTGCCACAATCTGTGGCGTGTGTCATTAAGAAATGTTTTAAATAAAAACAAACAAATAAAACCAAAATCAACATCATTTTAATTGTACACTTTTGTTTTCAGAAAATTGGTTATTAAATAAAATTGCCACTGTGGTATTAAGATATTATCCAAAATAATCATTAAACATACCCCATATTGAAAGAGCAATTTAGCTGGACAGTTCTACATAAACATACTGCAAATTATCTTACAGTTATAAGGCACCACATATGCTTTACTGATAGTGACAGGGGAAACCACAGATTTGTTTATATCTTCCTTGTATCACTAAGCATCTTTAGTTATTCTTTTCTCTTCTAGCACAAACCAAAGAACCATCATGTGTAGTCTCCTTCCAATTCTCTCCTCCCAGCTCTCATTTCAACTATGAGCAAAGGACCATAGACGAGGAGATTGCACCTGCGGCACTTCCACTACTCGATCCATTTGTTTTGATCCAATAGTTTCCTCCTTCTTTATCCTTCCAGCTCAGTTGGAACAAGGGCCAGGAAACGTTGCCATGTGCCTTCATTCACAGCTACCCAGGGTATTTACCCATATTTTATATCCCTCTCCCTCCCTTGAAGCACTGGTCCTAGCCTAGGGTCATGCATGCAACAGTGGTCTTAGAGTCTGGCTATCAGATATTGTTAACCAATGGCAGAGGATTCCCCAGCCTCCGCCGGCCAGGGAATCCCACTCCAGTCCCTCTTCATGGCGCCATGCAGCACTGCCGTTCAAGCACTGAGCTTGAACGGCAGTGCTGCATGGTGCACTTTTTTTTTTATTTTTATGAATTTGTACCCAGATTACAAATTTTGAAAAAAAGCTATACATTGTCTCAAACAGCTGCATTCTGTCAAAATGAATAAAACTGCCTCTCAGTGGAGACACCTGGGGTAAAAATGATACTGGAATGTCTGGGCCCAGCAGTAAAATCTTTACTGTGGTAAGAAAGCAAAGAGACAAAGCTGGAAAGCAAATAGAATCTGATACAGGAGTGAGCAGGGAAAACGGATTGCATGGGCCTGGCAATCTTTGGGGCCGATGCAATATTTGTGCTCAGTGTTCAGCACCCGTTTTCCTAACGCACGCCCAGCCACCTCTCCTGGGCGCGCGATGCGATATTTAAATTAGGGGTCACATAAAAAAGGAAGCAGTAGGAAAAATGTGGACGTGCTTAGCACCTCCTCAGCATCGGGCGCCCAGGAGAGGTGGCTGTCAAGTGGACTGAGAAAATGAACACTCAATATACGAGCATCCGTTTTCTCCCGCTCCCGGCATAGACAAGCTGAAGATTCATGGCTTGGATCGTGTATCTCGTGTCAATCTACGAGCATCCGTTTTCTCCCGCTCCCGACATAGACAAGCTGAAGATTCATGGCTTGGATCGTGTATCTCGTGTCAATCTACGAGCATCCGTTTTCTCCCGCTCCCGACATAGACAAGCTGAAGATTCATGGCTTGGATCGTGTATCTCGTGTCAATCTACGAGCATCCGTTTTCTCCCGCTCCCGGCATAGACAAGCTGAAGATTCATGGCTTGGACCGTGTATCTCGTGTCAATCTACGAGCATCCGTTTTCTCCCGCTCTTGGCATAGACAAGCTGAAGATTCATGGCTTGGATCGTGTATCTCGTGTCAATCTACGAGCATCCATTTTCTCCCGCTCTCGGCATAGACAAGCTGAAGATTCATGGCTTGGACCGTGTATCTCGTGTGTCTATTGGGCATCCAGAATTTTTTTTTCCCCAATAACTTTTCTTTTTAAACTAGATCTGCTTTATTTGGTTCCTCCTCCTTAGTATTGTTGCAATACTATTAAGAATCACAGAAAGCAGGATTTTTCTCTCTTTTTCAATGGGTCCTTGAGCATGGCTTACCATTATGCCAGCCCCAGGCTGCTGTAAAATTTGCAGAGTAGCAATGGGCGCACAGGAAATTTTTTGTATCACGGGGATTAGCCAATAGCCTCATCTACATGGAATTTACATGTGATGAGCGCTTGAGCTATGTGGCGTTTTGGATGCGCTAATCCCCGTATTGCATCGGGGGTTATGGATACGCGTCCGAACGCATGTCAAACCGTCAGTTTCTCTATCCATACCCCATCCCAATATCTCCAGATAACCAAAGTACACAAACTTACCTTCTTATAAAGGTCTCGAAGCCGGTAATAAAATAATCTACAGGATAAGCAGCCAAATCTCAGGTAAGGACTCAGCCCTGTAGGACTAGCCAGCAGGGAGTTGGCATTCATCCTTGGTCTCTCGTAGTTGGCAACCCAAGCCTTCAGTAAGAGGAGGAGGACAAGAGGAGCAAAAGAAAGTATTAAGTTCAGTCAAGTGCCTGCTCATTCATTAACTTAATTCAATAGCACTGTACACAAAGTCGAGTGATAAAAACAACATTTTTATTTTTGCTTATTAAAGAAATCCTAAACATTAACACCTGCATCATCACGACACAGACACTAAGCTAAGCCTGCATGGAGCCAAAACATCATCATCAGCTTCTATTGAGAGCGAGCCCTGCAAGAAATCTTCAACTCAGTTTTGTTCTATCAGATAAACTTGTGTAAAAAAAACCCCTAAAAAACCAAGCGTAATAGATTCTCCCTTTACCTTTCGTTCCAAGTGCTTATCAAGTCGTGCCAAAGCCTCAGTCTCTCCGCCACGCCATACGGCTGGACCCAGTCCTTCAGTACAAAACCCTAAGATGCGATGAGAAGCACCAAAACAACCTCATCAAAAGAAAGAAAAATATTAATTCCCATGCAGCCAATAAAGGCCCAAACAGTCAATCCAATCCACCCAACAAAATGTTTAGGGTTGTAACTGCTGCTCTAAGCAGAATACCCCATGCAGAACTGATACTCCTGGAGTTACCTCTTCATGTCTTTCCTCTAGCCACTAAGCATCCTCCGTTATGTAGCCCATGTCCTTTTGAAATGCATTACGGTTCTATTTGACTTAGGTAGTAATTTAGCAAATAAAAGTATGTTTAGTTTGTCCCACAATTGCTCTAACACTGAGCTGCTTCTAGTTCTATCACTTAACTAGAGACCTTGGGATCTGAGTCAGCTACCCCAGGTCTTACAATCAAAGATTCTACCATTGAGCTAGAGAACCGCAGTCTGAAGAGCTAAGGGAAAATTAGGTTTCTTATCTGCTGATTTTCTTTCCTGAAGCCCTACCAAATCACTCCATATGCATGACCTTTTCTCCCCTACCAGCAGGGAAAGACAGAATAAAAGCTTTGCTAGAACTACATCACCTGCAGTATTACTTTTCCAAAACAACCTACAAAAAAACCCAAACTTGGTGAACTTTTTCCGACAGAGCTCGAAAACAGAATTCTGAGCTATTATATTTCTACATATAAGTAGGCCAATGGGTGCGTCTCTGGTCTGGTCAGACTTCAGGAAAGAAAAATTAGCAGATAAGAAACCTATATTTTACCTTCCTTATTGCCCTTACTAAACCATCCAGATGCATGAGAAGTATCCAAGTTACCCTTAACCTGGAAAGGATCATATGAGACTTGCCCCTCTCAAGCCTGCACACGCAGGTAGTAATGAAGACCACTTAGCAGCCCTATAAATCTCCTATGGCAAGAATCTGGCTCTCCACTCAGGAAGTTACCTGGGCAAAAGTGAAGTGAGCCCGAAGACCCTTTGGATCCAATCAACCTTTAGAAATGTAGGCGAACGTGATGGCTGCCTCAACCCATCTAACAATCGTAGCCTTAGATGCCATCTGACCTTTTGTGTGTCCACTGAGCAGTACAAACATATGGGCTCACAAGCAATAACTGCTGGTCTTTAAATACTTTAACAAAAAGAGAAGTAATGTTTTTATCTGGACAACCACAACCAGTTGAGATGTCTAAATTTACTTTCGAATGACAGGATATCATGATTTCATCAATAGGGCATTTTCCTGGATTCGAGACTTTCATAGAAAGTCTACATCCAGAATTTAGTAAAAGCAGATTTCTATAAATTACGCACCCTCAGACTAAAACAGTTACTGGAACCTGAATGAACGTCATGCATCCTCCTCCCAAGTGTCTTTCCAAAACTCTGGTGGTCCAGACAAAAAGCAGAGACCACTTTTGGTAAAGAGGGTACTGTGCAAATGGAAACTCCTTCCGAATTAATCTTCAAGCATGGATCTCCAGGGGATAAGGCCTGAGCTCCGAGACCCGGCGCACTGAACAAATTACTACCAGAACCACTTCCTTCAATGTCAGGGCTTTCAGAGATGCTTTAAGAGGTTCAAACAGCGCCACACCCAATGCTTTCAAAAACAGAATAAGACACCAGCTGGGGACCATCCCCCTGACTTGGGGGTTTGTAATTGTTTAACCGACCCCCCCTGGAGAAACATTGGCATCTCATCTGGATGTGGCTAAGAGGCATTCTGAATTTTACCAAGGAAACAAAGCACTGCCACATGCACCTTGAGAGAATTCAGGGGGAGACCTCTGCAGTCCCTTCTGCAATAAGGAAGTCCAAAACTGACATCTGTAATGGAAGCAGGTCCACTTTCCTACACCAAACTCAAACATCTTCCAGTCCCAGACGTAGGCCAATGAAATCTGACACTAGCAATCAGCAATGCTGATACTACATCATCCGAGTTACCCTTTAATCTTCAACCTTCTCCTCTCACAAGACAAAAGCAAACCTGCACGTGTTCAAACCTCTGAGATACATCAGATCTCCGGCCCTTGGTGCCTCTGAATCCTTTGCACCACCCTGCCTATGTGGAAACACATATAGCAGGACCCCTGGAGGCCATATCTGAACCGGAGCATCCTAGACTTTCCAACCCTGCTCCGTCTCATGCTGAAAAACTGCAGACATTTGGCATTCTCTGACAGCGCCATCAAGTCCATCTGCGGGACCCCCTATTTGTCTCGAATCTAGCTGGAACGCTATCCTAACAATTTCCATTCAATAGAATAGAAGGTGTGCCTGCTTAAAAGTCCAGCCGAACATTTTCTACTCTGGTAATATGCGCAGCTGAGATTGATAAGAAGTGACACTCTGCCCACCCAAACAGCAGCTTAGTCTCCGCGGAAACCACTGTGCTCTTGGTTCCTCCATTTATCTAGGGCATCGCTGTCGCACTGTCCGAAAACACTCTTACTGCTTACCCCCTCGCTACCGGTAGGGCCTCCTGATAGCTCTTGCCTCTAGACGACTAATGGGCCACAACTCTTCCCTTGTATTTCAGAGACCCTGCACCTTACACCCCTGACAATGAGCTCCCCAGCCACTGAGACTTGCACGCATAGTTATGACTATCCAATCTGAGACTTCCAGCTCCACGGATAGACCGTGTGTTCAGAGGCTGCACTTGGCCTCCAAGAGAAGCAGCATTCAGACATCTTGTAAACGAGGCTTCCAGCAAAAAAGAAGGGCCCTCTGCAACAAGCACATATGAGCTGCTGCCCAAGAGACCACATCCAAGGTTGATGCCATCAACCATTGAACCTGAAGATAATCCCGCACGGCGGATACTGACAGCCAAAGAAACTGGTGCACTCAAGTTTGAAGCCTGTTCATCCTTTCCGTTCTGAGAGAGAATTTGTCTCGCAGAGCGTTAAAGCAAGCCCCCAGATATTCCAGGATCGGAGAGGGCTGAAGCTTGTGAAATTTGATCACCTGGCCTAGGTCCTGTAACAGCCGAACGAACCAGCCCATGTCCAAGAAACGTTCCTCTTCTGACTTCACTCGACTTGACCAGTCATTTACATATGGATGGACTAATGCACCTTCCTTCCTGAGCACTGCCGCTACCATTACCATGACCTTGGAAAAGGAATTGTCACTAAGCCGAAAGGCTGAGCTTGAAATTAAAAATGTACCCCCAGCACTGCAAACCAGAGGAAATGTTGATGATCCTTTCAAACTGGTATATGAGCTCAGGCAGTACAAAGGTCACCGACACCCACACGCTTGCCGTCACACTCAGAAAGAGTGGGGGAGAGAAAACCTTCAGAGTTTGCTCACAAAAGTCCAATGACTGCACGTTTGGCACCTCTACCATCTGCTGGAGACAGAGAAATGCCAAAGGTTGCAAGTGGCACAGCTCCTTATAAGGCTGCTGCCAGCAAAGCGTTCATTCTCTGTCTCCATCCGCTAGTAGGGCAGAAAAACTGGTCTGGTAAGGATAAGGAATGTGAGAGCTTTATTACTCTCCTTTTCTTCTACACAATCTCAGCATTAAAACCCTTCAATCCTCAGTGCTATCAGGCCGGAACAAACAGCTCTGATTCAAGGATTCCACAATCTTGCCTCAATAACAAGCAAAAGGATTCTGGTAAATTATGACATGCTTCCAGCCTCTTCCTGCGCTCATACCCAGCTCCTCCAAAGATGGCACCCCATATGTTTCATCATGGTTCTGCTGAATCTCTGCCTTGCAGGTC
Source organism: Rhinatrema bivittatum (assembly GCF_901001135.1). Classification (NCBI taxonomy): domain Eukaryota; kingdom Metazoa; phylum Chordata; class Amphibia; order Gymnophiona; family Rhinatrematidae; genus Rhinatrema; species Rhinatrema bivittatum. The sequence continues at coordinate 1,773,447 of NC_042631.1, forward strand.
TCCATCTGTGGCTCTGTGATGCTGCAGACAGGCTGCCTGGGTAGTTCCATGCGACTGATGATGGCTTGGAAGCGTTTGTATGTCAAGGGTGGCTTCTGATCATTGAGCTCAATTATTCTAAATAAAACCAGAAAGAGAAGCGTTAAAGTCCATAGCTGTCGCCAACCTTCTAAAACACGCAACTGGGCAAGAGGCAAACATTTTATTTTAGAATGAATTTGATTCATCTTTTAAAAGAACATGGTTTGGTGCAAATAAATTAACCAAATGAGATTTATTACTATGGATTAGGAGGTCAAGCTTCAAAGCATTTTACTCACCTGTCTGAAAATTGCCCTCCCTCAATGCGGCTAACTTTGTGCATTGTTTGATATATTTACTTTTAGCCATATTCTGGGTTGTGTTTGGGTCAAATGAATAGGCACTTAAGATTACATTTTCAAATCTTTGTGCATACTTTTCCAGCAAAATTCTAGCACAGAAAAAACTGAGGCAAATGACCATGCAAGACTTTGTAGCTATGTACACGTGGATTTTCACTTTGGGAAGTGGTGCAAAGACCATAGTCTTTGTCCTAATGCAGACAATTTAAAGACTGTCCTCTATAGTATAAACTATAATGTACCTACCCTGTGTACCAAATTCTTGACCTTTCAGCCTGGACCCTTGCAAAGTTTAAATATGTGACCCACTCAGGACACAAAGTGATCCTGGCAAGAAAGATGTAATAGATGCTTGCTTGCTGGTCTTGCAGATTCAAAAGGGCCATGGATCTGGCTGATATGTTTGCCTAATTTTAATCTGATTTTCCTGATGGACTATAAAACTGAGCATAGCACATCATGTCCAACATCCCAGTATCATTCCTGCAAAACTTCATTATCTGTTCCTGACTTTGCTAAGAAATCAAATGCATTATTCTTTATTTAAAAGAATTTATCTGCACACATACAAATAAAGTACAATAACGCCACACAAATACAAAAAAATACAAGAAACAAATAGAGCAGAGTAAAAAACATCAATAAACTTAAAGGCGGCACAAGATGGGGTGTGTGTGTGACAATGTCTAAGAGACTCCAAGCCCAGCTCCCGCTAACATATTCAACGGCAGAAATGGTAAGAGTACACTTATTGGTTAACCTTTTCATATTTTACATTTCTATTTCTGGAACTAATGCAGCACTTTGCAGGGGGATTGGAAGATCCTTTTACTGCAGCCTGCCTTCATATTCATGGTAGTGTCTCCCTTGGGGCTTCTGGGGAGCTTTGCTGCTTTTCACTGAACACAACTCCTCAGGAACTTACAGGAATAAGCAAACAAGGTGTGAGCAGGGTCACAGCCTTAGTGAGATATGCAATTGGGCAGCAGGGAGGCAACTTGTCTGCAGCTTCTCTCAGCCCTACCTCAGACTTGTGAGCTCTGAGGTGCTTGCAGCTCCCTGGCCATAAAAGCTCTAAGTGGCCAGGTTTTCTTAGGATTTTTCCAGGCCCTCTTCTTTTACAAGCTGTACAATTACCAACATGGTGCGGGAGGTCTCTGCTGTACTGCAGATTTCACTACTTTATTTGCTGCCCTGCTATGGCAAATTGTTATTTTTGGGAGGGGTGGGGTTGCAGCTACCTGCCTGCCTTCTCTCTCGTGCATATATGACAATACCACAGTGTGCAGGCTACGCTGTCTAACGCCCACTGTGAAAATCATCTCAAAACGGCAGCAAGGTCCCTTCCCACAGACTAAGATGAAGGAGAAGTCGAATCTTGCAATCTGGCAGAAACCCTGCTCTATTATTAGCAGAGCTAGAGCAATCAGTACAATAAGAGAACCATGTAATTAGTCCACACCTCAGCGGATCAGATATTCTTAAACTGTAAAGTATAAAGATGCAATGTATTTACTCCTCCCACATTGTTCTCATTAGCATTTTCTACTGCAAAATGTTGGTTCTTGAAAAGGAAGAAGCTGAACTGCTGAATTATCTATTCCAAGTGCAATTTACACAAGACTCACATAACCTGTCAAGCTCCCAAGCCTATTACACCTGCCCGAAGTTCTCTTCCTCATTCCCCAGCCAAAAATGAAAAATCTTATGCAACCCTCTTGGCTGCTTTATGTATTATTATTCATTTTCTGTGGCACCTTTAAAGCATTCCTGAGTTCCACCCAGATGACTGCTTTTCTCTTCTTCCTGCACACGGTGAGAGGAGAGACTCATTACTAAAGCAATCAGAACGTCGGCTCTGCACACGGCCTGCTGCGTGACTCGTCCTCTGTGCTCTGCACTGAAATCTCAGAGACTGCAGCCTGCTCTGCTGTGCAAGGGAGGGACGAGGCCGTGAGAGCTATCAAAAGGAAAACAGGTGGGTGGAAGAGAATATACTTCTCTTCACCTTGCACTTCCCACCAGAAGCATAAAATCAGGTATTTCTCATATCAAAGACACAACAACAAAAGATCTGCAAAACTAGACTAGACTGCAGCATTCTGCCAAGCGACAAGCGGCAGGTGTTTAAAATACATATATAAAATCTGATGACATCAGCCGTTATACCTTCCCAGTTTTTAACAGTCATGGTTCAGAGATGCACTGAACCTGAGGCAACGTCCTTGACTTATGTTAAACAGCCTGTAATCGATCTGTCTCCCATAATAGTATACTGGTGCTTGACATCTTAGTTATACTTATATTGCTCCAATAAAGTGAAAGTTACTTACCTGTAGCAAGTGTTCTCCTCTCAGGGGTGTAATGTCAGACAGAACCCTGGTCAGAAGCTTTTAGAGAAGCTCTGAGCTTAAGCAGAATTCTCCTCCTAGGGGAGGCAGGGGGCTCTGTGAATATTTACATCCTGCTGCTGTCCTCAGCAAACACCTGATACAGGTAAGTCATGCTCGCTTTCTCTTAAGAATCTTCACAGGTGGGGAAGCCCTAGCTACAGGTTGCCTTTAACAGAAAAGCAGAAAACACAGCACGGAGAGTGTTAATGAGCACAGCAATGCTTTTGCTGGCAAGAGGTCATTTTCAATAATTTTTTTTTTTTTTTTTGACAAGGCAGCCTGGAAATAAGAAGGAGTCCTAGAGGGAGACTGAGCTGCATTCTAAACCTTAAATAAACCTTTCGGGACAGACTGACCAGATCAAATGTGTGGACTGAAGTCCATGTTGCAGCTCTGTGGACCTGTACCATGAAGGCTGACCTTACGTGGGCCCCCAGTGTTGCCATGGCTCCTTAACACTATGAGTGCCAATGTGTCCTTCCAGACAATCGGCTACCCTAGGGCCCTTTATAAAAACTGGTGCTGTATTAACTGGGCTCACTGATGCGCCCTGTCTCTCCACCAGAACCTGTGAAAGGACCTGAACTGGCAGGTGAGGGGCTCTAGACGCCAATGTAACCCTGTGCGTTGGGGAAGCTTTCTCTCCCAATGCACTTGAGATACACAAAGATGCAGGTGTAGGTACCTCTGATACTAATAAGCTTCCAGGACTGGATGTTGGTCTGCACGGATGTCAATGCTGGTGCAGGAAATCTAGCAAGTTGATGCTCCAGCTCAGCTCCTCCTTGAAAATTGCAGAAGAGTGGGAGGCAGGACGAGAAGTCACAGTGGGAGGCAGGTCGAGAAGTCACAGTGGGAGGCAGGTCCAGAAGTCACAGTGGGAGGCAGGTCCAGAAGTCACAGTGGGAGGCAGGTCCAGAAGTCACAGTGGGAGGCAGGACCAGAAGTCATATGTATTGGAGGATGTCACATTCCTACAGAGAAACTCTCTCTGCATGGCTGCGATTAGGAGGTCAAGTTTCAAAGCATTTTACTCACCTGTCTGAAAATTGCCCTCCCTCCCCACCTGTATCTTCAAGAAATTAAGGGCCAAGCCCTTAATCAACTCATCCTGCAAAAAATCCAAACTGAGCGGGATCTTAACCAAAACGAGGATGAACCCCTCGTTCCTCACACCAAGCTTGAGATGGGAGAGACCAATTGCCTACTTTTTTCTGGGTTAAGTAAATAAATATGGATATCAGAAAGTTGCTTTAGCCACAAATTTTGTTTAAGAGTCACTGATATAAGATGATCATAATGGCCTCAATTCTACAAGAAAAACCATTAAGTCACATAAAGTGGAACATAAGAACATGCCATACTGGGTCAGACCAAGGGTCCATCAAGCCCAGCATCCTGTTTCCAACAGTGGCCAATCCAGGCCATAAGAACCTGGCAAGTACCCAAAAACTAAGTCTATTCCATGTAACCATTGCTAATGGCAGTGGCTATTCTCTAAGTGAACTTAATAGCAGGTAATGGACTTCTCCTCCAAGAACTTATCCAATCCTTTTTTAAACACAGCTACACTAACTGCACTAACCACATCCTCTGGTGAGAGAAAGAAGAAAACTGCTCATTTTCAGATGCTCATTTACTACTGCCAGATAATCTCATGTATTATGAGACATCCTTCTCTCTCCACCATATTACTCCTTAGTTATCTCTTTTCCAAACCTCGGAATCCCTAAAGGTCCCTCTTTATACAACGCTGCTTGACATTCTTTGCTTTGGGATTTGGTCATAGAGCAAATAATTCAATTCGGTGTTCACTAAAGATGACCCTGGAGATGGACCAATGCTGGTTGACAAAACCATGGACAGAAGTGAGGTAGATGCAACCCTATTTACAGAAGAGAATGTATGGGACGAGCTAGGAAAACTGAAAGTGGACAAGGCCATGGAGCCTGATGAGGTTCATCCCATGAATCTAAGGGAGCTCAGAGATGTGTTGGCAAGTTTGCTGAAAGACCTGTTCAATAGATCCCTGGAAACAGGAGTGGTGCTGCAACATTGGAGGAGAGCGGTTGTGGTCTTGCTTCACAAGAACGGTAGCAAAGAGGAAGCTGGAAACTACAAACTGGTTAACCTTATCTCGGTTGTTGGAAAGTTAATGGAGACTTTGCTGAAGGAAAGGACAGTGAACTATCTACAATTGCTCGACCCGAGGCAGCATGGATTCTCCAGGGGAAGGTCAAGCCAGACAAATCCGATTAACTTTTTGATTGGGTGACAAGATAGAGCACTCTTCCTTGATCCAACTATGTGATTTACTTGAATTACAGCAAAGCTTTTGATATGAGAAGCCTGGGAGTGGGAGCCAGGGTGGTGGATAAGAGACAGCGTGTAATGGTAAATGGAACCCACTCTGAAGAGAGAACAGTATTAAGTGGAGCGCCACAGGGATCAGTTTTGGGACCGGTTCTGTTCAATTTCTTTGTGATGACATTGCGGAAGGGATAGAAGGTAAAATTTGTCTATTTGTGGATGATATTAAGATCTGCAACAGAATGGACCTCTAACCTCAAAAGAGCAAAAAGTGACTTAAGAAAACTTGTTGAACATTTGGCAGCTGGGATTCAGTGCCAAGACGTGCAGAGTCCTGCATCTGGGGTGCGGTAATCCAAGAGAGCTGCATATGATGGGGGCTGAGAGGGACCTTGGGGTAATAGTTTCTGGAATGTGACAAGAAAATAGCTAAAGCCAGAAGAATGCTAGGCTGGATAGAGAGGAATAACCAGCAAGAGAAAGGAGGTGATAATGCCCTTAATACAGGTCCTTGGTGAGGCCTCACCTGGAGTACAGAGTTCAGTTCTGGAGCCCGTATCTCAAAAAGGATAAGGAAAGATGAAGGTGGTCCAGAAAAGGGCATCCAAAATGGTGTGGGGTCTGTATCCACAGACTTATGAAGAGAGGCTGAAGGATCTAAATATGTATTCCCTGGAAGAGATGAGACACAGGGAGAAAGGATACAGACCTTCAAGTACCTGAAAAGTCTTAATGATGCATGAACTTCAAACCTTTTCTGTTGGAAAGGAAACTAGAACTAAGGGTCACATTCAAAACTCCAGGGAAGACAAACATCAGGAAATATTTCTAGATGGAGAGGATGGTGGATGCCTGAATACCCTTCTAGAAGAGGTGGCAAGAAAGAAAACAGTAAATAAATTCAAAAGGGCATGAGATAAACATTGTGAATCAGTTGTAAATGAAGGAAAGAGTGCATGGGGGTAACCTGTACGGAGTGGCGGTTACTTCCCGTAACAGAAGGCACAAGGATTACTATTCTTAACCAATTAACCTTGATGCATGTGATGCAACTTCGCTTTCTGCTTTGATGGCGGGGGAAAAAAGGAACTTGGATTCAGAAGACGGTCCGGGGTACAGATGCACAGACGTTAGGGATAAAGCACAGGACTGATTCTATGGCCAAGTCCAAAAGCAAAGCACGTTCCAGCAGCATTGCCTGAATTATCAAGAAGGCTGCTCACCCTGTAAACATGTTACTAGCAGTAATTTTGTTATGGGTTTGACAGTACTTGATTTTGATCGTAAATATTGCTACCCTTAACATAAGGCTTGTTGGTAACCTGCACGGAGCAGCAGTTATTACCATAAGAAACCTACTGGCAGACTGGATGGGCCATTTGGTCTTTTTCTGCCATCGTTACTATCTAGGAGATGCATCAAGCTGCAGTAGAGTTCTAACGTGTAATAGCATATATCGTGCGATATATGCTGTTTATCACATGATATACACAATATTTTGTATAGACCTGCCCAGATTCCCTCCCCATTGCAATGAGCTGCTCTGCATACGATTTGCATGCATGAATTTTGCAAATCCATGCATAACATCAAATTGCCTATTAATGAGCTAACGATACGGTTAACTTAGAAAGTTGTCAGCTAGGTTAAGTTAACACCACCTCCTCAGTTTACATGGCTTTCTTTAAGCTTTATTTCTCTTTGTTATACATTACACACCGTTGTGATCTGGTGATTCTCACTTGGAATGATGTATATAAACTCCTAAATCAATACATAAACTGGTAACCTAATGCAGGGTCCTGAGACTCCCACGTTAGATTTAAAGGATTATGCAAACATTTTAAAAAGTTCCCGCTCCAAAAAGAAAAAAAAAAAAAAGTTGGGGAATCAAAGCTGACCCCTGCTGACCCCGGGAATACACCCAAGGCAGCCCCAACAACCAAATGTAAAAGATAGAAAAGAAGCTCACGTCAGACTCCGTCAGAAATCAATGACGTGTCCCCCCCAACCCCCATTTCAGTATAAATATGGCCCTCCAGGTTCCCCCCCCCTCCCAGAAAAGACTCCAACGGTGGGGCCGAGGCACCCCTAGGCCTGGGCTCAGTCAAGGGACGGTTTTCACCCTTCTTTAAGGTTCCATATACAAAACTGTCTGAGATGTAAATCCCCCTAAGCTGAGCTCTCACCTGTCCAAATCATAGAGCGTGTGCGAGTTTTCCACAATTACTTTCACTCCCGATTCCTTTGCCATCTTTATAATGGCTGCATCCCTTTCCTTTCCAAAGGGCTCAGAATCATATTCGAAAGTCAGTCTAGTCACGCTCCACGCCTACAAAGAGAAAACAATTGTACGTAACTTAGCTTTGAGATCGCAGCAGGCCTCGGTAATGTACGCACGCTGATGTTTTGGTGTCAGGAGGAATGTGCTGTTATTAACCTACCCCCCGACTTCCATGTAACTTGCACCCAGTGCCGTGCTCGTACACAGAGTAGCTCTAGAGCAGCGGTGTCGCCACACTACCCGGTCCCCCGCTGACCCAGATGCTCCCCCTGCCCGAGCGAAATAGGAATTCATCCTCCGCCTGAGCTTAAAATGCTGATAGCCCGGGCGGAACACAGCAGCAGAGCTGAAGTCAGCGGCACCAGCATGAACCCTTCTTCCTGTCCTCCCCGGCCCGGAAACAGGAGGTGGTGAGCAGTGGCCGCGTGCACGGGAAGAAGAGACCATGCTAGTGCGTGCATCGGCCCGAAGAACGGCGCGCGAGCAGAGCAAAAGAGGACCAACGTCAAACCTGTCGATGGGAGCCGCCAGGGCTGGGAGTGGAGGAAGATGCTGCTGTCTGTTGCTTGTTCGATGGGGGGAGAGAATGAGTGAGTGAGCAAGCGAGCGAGCATATGTGTTTGAGATCCTCTGTGTGCATGTGTGAGAGAGACAGCGTGTATGTAACTGAGTGATTGAGAGCCTGTATGTGTGTCTGTGTGTGAGAGAGACAGCGTGTATGTAACTGAGTGATTGAGAGCCTGTATGTGTGTGTGTGTGTGTGTGTGAGTGTGTGAGAGAGCGACAGCATGTATGTAACTGAGTGATTGACAGCCTCTGTGTGTGAGAGAGAGAGAGAGAGACAGCATGTATGTAACTGAGTGATTGAGAGCCTGTATGTGTGTGTGTGTGTGTGTGTGTGAGAGAGACAGCATGTATGTAACTGAGTGATTGAGAGCCTGTATGTGTGTGTGTGTGTGAGAGAGACAGCATGTATGTAACTGAGTGATTGACAGCCTGTATGTGTGTGTGTGTGAGAGAGAGAGACAGCATGTATGTAACTGAGTGATTGACAGCCTGTATGTGTGTGTGTGTGAGAGAGAGAGACAGCGTGTATGTAACTGAGTGATTGAGAGCCTGTGTGTGAGAGAGACAGCATGTATGTAACTGAGTGATTGACAGCCTGTATGTGTGTGTGTGAGAGAGAGAGAGACAGCGTGTATGTAACTGAGTGATTGACAGCCTGTGTGTGTGAGAGAGAGAGAGAGAGACAGCATGTATGTAACTGAGTGATTGAGAGCCTGTGTGTGTGTGAGAGAGAGAGAGAGAGAGAGAGAGACAGCATGTATGTAACTGAGTGATTGACAGCCTGTGTGTGTGAGAGAGAGAGAGAGAGACAGCATGTATGTAACTGAGTGATTGAGAGCCTGTATGTGTGTGTGTGTGTGTGTGTGTGTGTGTAAGTGTGTGAGAGAGACAGCATGTATGTAACTGAGTGATTGAGAGCCTGTATGTGTGTGTGTGTGTGTGAGAGAGACAGCATGTATGTAACTGAGTGATTGACAGCCTGTGTGTGTGTGTGAGAGAGACAGCATGTATATAACTGAGTGATTGAGAGCCTGTGTGTGTGTGTGTGAGAGAGAGAGACAGCGTGTATGTAACTGAATGATTGACAGCCTGTGTGTGTGAGAGAGAGACAGCATGTATGTAACTAAGTGATTGAAAGCCTGTATGTGTGTGTTTGTGTGTGTGAGAGAGAGAGAGAGAGAGAGAGAGAGAGACAGCATGTATGTAACTGAGTGATTGAGAGCCTGTGTGTGTGTGAGAGAGAGAGAGAGAGAGACAGCGTGTATGTAACTGAGTGATTGACAGCCTGTGTGTGTGTGTGAGAGAGAGAGAGAGAGACAGCATGTATGTAACTGAGTGATTGAGAGCCTGTATGTGTGTGTGTGTGAGAGAGAGAGAGAGAGAGACAGCATGCATGTAACTGAGTGATTGAAAGCCTGTATGTGTGTGTGAGAGAGAGAGAGAGACAGCATGTATGTAACTGAGTGATTGAGAGCCTGTATGTGTGTGTGTGTGTAAGTGTGTGAGAGAGACAGCATGTATGTAACTGAGTGATTGAGAGCCTGTATGTGTGTGTGTGTGAGAGAGACAGCGTGTATGTAACTGAGTGATTGAGAGCCTGTATGTGTGTGTGTGTGTGAGAGACAGCATGTATGTAACTGAGTGATTGAGAGCCTGTATGTGTAAGTGTGAGATTGAAAACCTGTTTGTGTGAAAGGGTATGTGTGATATTGAGAGTCGGTGTGAGAGACAGAGCTTGTGTGTCACAGAGGGAGGAGAAAGTTGAAAGCAAACCACCCCTCCTCCTGCTAATTCAAAACAATCTCAGGGCACCTGGATATCAAATGTTCCTGGGTATGCAGAGCAAAGTATTTTTTTTATCATTATTTTTCATTATTGGGTCATTGTGTCTGCTCTATAGCAGCCTGGCTTGTTCTGTTTTCCTAATAGGAGGTGTATTGGTGTCTTAAGGCCTGGTGTAATATTTTCAGTGTTGCCTTTCCTTAGGTAAGGTGGTTACTGTTCGAGTGCAGGAAATTGGTGCTGTTTTAGAATGGGAGGATTACTATTTATGCAATTTCTGTTCAGACAGAGCGCTTGTCTTTCCCTTGTGCCAGTCTTAACAATAAAAATAATACTGGACCTTTATTTTTTTTATTTCCGCCATGGATTGTAATGAGCAGTGTGTCCCACATGTGAGCGTGGCCTGTCAGGTGTGTCGCATGGGAAAAAGGCTGAGAACCACTGGTCGAGAGTAGGAGTATAGCCCAGTGCACAGTGACAAGGCGCTGGCAGATTCATAGAACCACTGCGACAAGTGCTTCAGAGAGGAAGCAGAGGAGAAAACTGCTGTTTCTGAATGAAATGTAGAAAATATCAAACACAAAACAATGTCTTGTCCAGCCAGCCTTGCAATATGGGGCAACAATTAGGAGAAAGGCAGTGTAAGCTACCACAAGCAGAATAAAAAGCCATCTCCCAGCTTAGGCATAGAGGAGGGTGACTGCAGAATACCTCGTCTACAATGTTAGGAGCTAAAATCTTGCTCTCATTCATATTAAATATTTTATATGCCTCAGCACCAATATCTTGATATACTAACATAAAGAGGCAAGCTTGCTACCACTTGTTCTGCAGGTTTTCAGAAGTACTTGAAAGCACAAAATGCAGCCCATGTTAAACTTGTAAAATACACAAAGAAAGTAAGCAAAGTAGCTCCTTCTCGGAGTTTGAAAATATTTATGAAAACATTTACTTTTGCTGGGAAGTGAAAGTGCACAAGGTCACAGAAGAGAATCAGACTCTGCTCTAAACAAATTGCTTTGTTATGTCTGGCTGCAAAAAAACCAAACAAACACCCATTTCAGTGACTTAGAGAACGTACTCAGAATCTGTTCATAAGTAAGAACTAAGTGAAAAGCAAAGAAAACACGCAAGCTAAGAGAGAAAGCAGTCTGCCTGCTATCATAGCTGCACGGCATGCTCCAGCCACCTCCTTCCTGTACATGAACATACAGCCAAGGAAACCCAATCACTTTTCCAGACAATAATATTTCACGTGCCCCTCCCACCCTCTGCCACCCAAAATTTTACATTCAAACTCTTTACAGATTGCAATATCTTTCAGTAGACCAAAGATTTATCCAAAAATGATAATTTACAAGAGCATTTTTGTTCAAATGAGGAAGACGTCTATATGGTCTTAAATTCATACGCATCACGGAATAATTATGTTGGTCTGATTAAAAAAAAAAAAAAAGGAGAATTGTTCTTGCCTGATAATTTTCTTTCCTCAAGTCCACCAGACCAGTCCAGACAGAAGGGTTTATCTCCCCCTTTTCATATCAGCAAATGGAGACTGAGAACAAAAGCTTCATTGCAATCTTGCAGTAGACATTGTACCACCTGCAGTCGCTTGGTAAATCTGTAACAAACCTAAAAAAAAACCCCACCCCAACTTGGAGCAGGGTCAGATCTTTATTGGTGAAAAGCAAAGTTTTGAGAACGTCTCTGCCAAAAGGGTCTAATGCCAGGACATATTCAAGAATAGAAAAACACCTGGAACAGCAGGAAAGAAAGGGCAGCATTATAAACTGTCCTTCATTACAAGCATCGAATATCAACCTTCAGATATCATCCATGACTTTCAAGTACTGCCAGAGAGGCATAACCACATCTACAGCACGGAGGCCCTAAGATGGAGGTGTGGAACTGGAAACAGACTTACGTGCAAGCAACCCAATCGATTCAGATCATGAAAGGCAGAAACCACCTTTGACAAGTACCGTCCAGTAGAGATGTGAATCGGATCAGATATCGGATCCGATTCTGGTTCCGATTCACATCTATAGAGATGTGAATCGGAACTGATATCGGATCCGATTCTGGTTCCGATTCACATCTCTACCGTCCAGATAGAAATCTCATCCACCTGGAAGTATAGGAGAGAGAGTCCCTACACCAGAATGTGCCAAACAAGACAGCCATCAAGAAGACCATCTTTACGGAAACAGCCTTCAAGTTAGCCCTCCTTAAAAGCTCAAATGAAGGCTTGCCTAGGACCTTCAAACCGAGAATCCATGATGGTACCAAACAGCGAATCGGAGGATGTAAACACTGCGCCCTTTTCATAAAGCTCACCGTGACTGGATATGAGACTATGGAAGATCCTTGCACTTTCTCCCTGTAACAGGACAATACTTGTACCTTTAGAGAGGTTATCCAGAGTCCTTTTTGCAGATCTATCTGCAAATAAGAGACAGAGCTACAGCTATGGACACCAAATAGCCTTTCAATCTCAACCATTGCCTCACAAGAGCCAGGCTGTGAAAGAAACACGATCCACCTGATCCAAGCAAATAGGGCCGTATCGAAGAAGATTAAGAACCTGACTGAATTACAATGGACCTTCCACCATGAGGCTCATCAGATCTGCAAACCATGGGCTTCTGGACAACTCCAGAGCCACCAGACCTCGATGTCTCTCTACCCAACAAAGAATCCTGCCTATCAGGGACCACGGAGGGAACACATAGAGCTGAATATCCCCAGGCCATGACCGAGACAGGACACTCAGGCCTTCTGACGCCTCCTCTCCTCTCAGACTGAAAAACCACAGCTCTTGTCACCATCAAATCCAACTGTGGAGTTCCCCACTTGTGCTTGATATTTATTTTATTTGTAAAACTTACATACCGCAAATTACCAATACAATTAAGCTAAGCAGAGATATAACTGAACACTTCCTCCGCCAGCTCCCATTCTCTGGGGTCCAGAACATGTTCGCTTAAAAAAAAAATCCAACACCACACTTTCCACCTCAGCAACATGAGACACCAAAATGTTGTTCTGCCCAGAGAGCTGACATTCCTGATTCCAAGACACCACTGGACTCTTGGTTTTTTCTTGCCTGTTTTAAATATGCAACCGCTGTCGCATTGTCTGACAGAGCTCTCACTTTCTGGTCTTTCATCAGAGGTTGCAAGGACAGCAAGGCATTTCAGAATGTCTTCGTTTCCAAATGATTAATGGACCAGAAAGTTTCTGCCACTGTCCAATGACCTATGCCATACATATCTGACAGATGAACTGGGCATCCTCAAAAAAAACCCAAAACAACCTGAATTCTAAATCCCATGACTGAAGATTCCACTGGGATAGTTCAACCCTCTGCATCAGCAGCTCAAGGAACAAGGTCAAAAGCAGCTGACGATAATCCCATACATCCTGGGAACCTTCAACCACACCACAGCAATCAATAGCCCAGGTCGTAAAGCTTCCCCATCTGCATCACGACAAGAGCACCTTGATAGGATGCAACATGATTCCTTCCTGGCGAAGAGCTGTTGCTTAAACCATCATAACCTTGGAAAACATACAGGGACAAAGGTTAACACCCAAAAATGGCAATGCTCACTCAGCACTACAAACCTGAGAAAACTGTTGAGGTTCCTTCCAAATAGGAATGTGCAGAAGGGCCATGTTGAGATCAAAGGATGCTAGAAATTCTCCATCCTTGACCACTATAATGACAGAAGAGAAGGTCTCTCTACAAGAGTGAGGTACTCGCCGACAAGTATTCATCTAGAAGATGCTGAAAAAGGAGCCTCTTTCTTTGATCTCACAAAATAAATGGAGTAGCGATTTAGCCCCTGTTCCATCTCTGGAACAGCCACCACTGAAAGGAGAAGATGCTCTAGTGTGGATCTCACCGCTTACCCCTTTAACTGGGAAGCACAAGTACAGACTCTGAAAGCTTCAACAACTGAGCAAGTAAAATTTAAGATGTAGCCGTCCCTTATAAGAGAAAAAGCCCTTAAGGACCCCTGAGATGGAGCCTGTATTCGCCCGAGTATGTCCTCGGATATCCTGAAGATATTTTTACTATGAAAAAGCACTTTACCCAGAAGAATAACGCCTAAGCCTCTCGGAGCTTCTGCTACAGGGAAAAGACTTGTGGGAACTCTCAGGTTTGCTCTCCGGTTATCTTTCAGTCCTAAGTACAGTGGAGTATTGTAACGTGCTGTTTCTGGGCCTGCCAAAATATCCAATGAACGTTTTACAATTGGTTCAAAATGCAGCTACAAGAATGATATTTATCTAAACTGGGGGGAAAAAAGTGAAATCACATATGAAAATTCTCCATTGGTTGCCTGTTTTACAGCGATCTCAGTTTAAGTTGCTTTCATTAGTGCATAAGGCAGTTTACGACGGGTATAGCTCTTTATCATATGTAAGCTCTGAGTCGATTTACTGAACATCCCTTTTAGTCAGGATTTGAGATTGCAGCGTGCCAGGTCCAGAGCATTTTCAATTGTAGGCCCCTGTGAATGGAATAAGTTGCCATTGGAGTTATGTTTAGAAGTAGATTATAAAATCTTTTGTAAAAAAAATAAATAAAGGCTTATGTTTGCACAGGCATATGCAGATTAATTACTCTGGATTTAGTGAAGCTCCAGCTGTTTTGAAATGGTGCTGTATGTTGCTTTTTAGTAATTTTAATGTTATGATGTAATTTTTATTGTGTGTTTTAATATGTATGTGATGACTGCAATCTGCTTTGGACGTTTTAGATTTACGGAATATAAGAAATGTTAAATAAAAACCATCTGCTGGAGACAGAGAATACTAAGAGACTGCAGGTGGCACAGCGTCTTATGAATCAGGATTACAGTGAAGCTTTTGTTCTCTGTCTCTCTCTATTGATGGGGGAAGATAAGCCATCCAGCTGGACTGGTCTGGGGGCACCATAAGGAAGTATCAAGATATCTTCACCCTTGGTTACACTGATTCGCTAACTGAACCTCCCTCTTGGAAAAGAACCCTCAGACTCCTCTCACCAACCCAACAAGCCCAGGGTGGGAGTCAGAGAAAAATCCTTCCTCGAAATGGCCTGGATTGTTGATTCAACTGTTGACCAGAATGACTAATTCAGGACAGGTCCACCACATATGCAAATAGGACCCTTCCAAACCCAGCCCCTCCAACACAACGGAAATGCGGTTTGAGAGAATTTAGTAAAAAAGAGAGGATATCTATACACTCTGTGAAACAAAGACACCATCAATTCTACCCTCCTAGCACACATCATGCCAAATCAGGCCCTAGTCGTCCTCATCCAGACATATTCAGAACGCTGAATCCCCTCTAACGTCAACTGAAATGCTAAGACCCTTACACAAATAGGACGTTTTCCCCTTAATCCCCTTATCACACAGAACTGTGGTTCCCACCCTGAATCCGAACTAATGCATCGCTAATTTGCATAAAAAGTGAGTATGATCCCCACTCCACCTGAAACCTATCCTGCAATTCCTGAAAAGATGCACAACTCCTGGATAAACCTCAGCCCTTGCTCCTACCAGTGCCCCATATCCGGGAAAAAAAAGGAACAATATGATATCCTGGGATTCTTAGCTAATGGCAAAATACAAGATAAAACCTCCACTGGTACACCAAGGTGCCTACAAACATCCGTCTGCGAGATAATCAGATGGCTTTGTGGAATTCTGTGTACAACTAGAGAGGTGCTCGGCATTGTAAGCAGCAAAGGCAACTCGAAGCCTGCACTCTCTGCCCACTCTAACTGCACCCATCCGGTATTTATGTCCACCAGTCTCGGATGTAGGCAGTACAAATCGAGTTCCAGCGGAGTTCTGGACGTTTTTAAGGATTATTGTGCGGGGGAACTCAGCAAAGACACATCCAGTCGACTCAATGCCTCTCTAGCATGGCAGATAAATTGGCTAGAGAGCAGATCAACAATTTAAAAAATGTTTTGTAAATTCTTTTCACTGTGGGTACATCACCTTCTTATATGCACTTCTGAAACATTACATAATGCATGGATCAATGGTATAGTGTTTTGTTTTGTTTTTTTAAAGAAAAGGAAATTTTGCATGACAATATCTAAATTAAAAAATAAAGTATTACTCTGCAAACTGTTCTTCAGAATCTGAAAGCAGCAGACTCCTCTCAGATGTGTGCGGAGATATCAAGCTGGCTCTACATATAAGCGTTCCATTCTCCAGGAGATTGGGAATAACCCAATTGCTCGCTTTTCTCTTCTTAGCACCCCTGAATTCCTCCAGATCCTCATTCTTCAGTTACTCAGCCTGGGCATTCGTTCAGTACAGAGTTAATGCATTACAAGACTGGGATGTAACATTCTCATGGCATAGAAGATGAAGGGAAGGATTGATGTAAGACTTAGCACTGTTTGACAGGGTCATCAGGGCATTGTGACACTCAAGAGCCTCAAACAGATCTGCTTTTCAGTCTATGTACAGTGAACATGCACGAGAGATTTTTCTGCAAATATATCCTGTGCACATTCGTTGTGGATAGACAGAAAACCAGGCCTATTTGTGGCTGGAGGATCAGAGATGCCCATCCCTGCACTAAGGGAGAAAAAAAAAGAACAATGCTGACAGAATACCCTCCAGTTCTCAATTGTAAGAAATGAAAGCTGCCCAGTCTGGGGAAAGAGTAAAAATACAACACCTGAGGGGCAGGGTGTACATCTTATTTATTGTTCAGATTAGGAAGATACTCCGCTCTCGCTGGGTGATAATATGCGATTGACGCCTTTGTCTGTCTGCTTTTATTGCAAGTTCTTTTCTGTTTGATGGATACACTGAGGTTTCTCAATAAAAATACAACACCTATTGTACCCGTCAAACCCTTCTGCAGGCAAGTAAAGGGTTTCAAGCAGTCTGCAGCTCAGTTCTTCTGGTCTAGTGTTTTACTTGCATCAGTCTGGAGAGTGAAAATCCATACAGTCCTTCAAATGTATTTCTCTCATATCAAAGTAGCTTACCGACTAGTCACAAAAATTACAGTCAAACATATCCCAAATACCCTCTGATGCATCCTCCACCCACTAACCTTATTATATCATCAATCATACAATCAAAATCCAAGCAAACACAAATCCAACCTATTAATTAATCCAAGAACAAATTACTGGCTGGTTTAATTAATTGCCTTTCTAATAAATAAAATCAAAAGCAATGTACAATAAATATCAATAAAAAAACAACCCCCAATACAGTAAAATCAATATAATTGATAAAAACATGCATATAAAATATTATACTAGTTACATTATATTAATTTTAGCAGATACAAAAAGAATAAGGCAAGAACAGTTCATTTTCAAAGCTTGAATAATCAAGTTTCAATTTATTTCCTAAACTTCATATAAACCTTCTCAAGACAGACCACCAAACAGGGCTGGTGAAAGGATCTATAGTGCCCTAGGCAGACCAATGTAACACCTGCCTCCGCTCCCCGCAAAACCCACCCTGAGCGGACAGTGATAGGTTGGGAGATATCTACAGTCACATTCCTCCTCTTGCAACTCTCTCTCTCCCTCCCTCTGAAAATGGTTCGCCCCTGCCCACTTCCAGGTGCCCGCCTAGTCCTGTCTAATGGCCGTGCTGGCCCTGCTACCAGAGGCAAGGCGTAAGAAGCTGGTCTTCCATCTCATCTCCCTAGGGGAGGGCAACCTGAAAAGATCCCGTTGGGAAGAGGACGGTGAATGGAATGTGCCTGGTAATAAACAAGGTGCTTAGAGAGCTGGGGTAGGGCTTTCTATAGGATTCAGAAGATCTTAAATCTTATTCTGCAAACAACTGGAAGTCAATGGAAATCCTTCGGGATTTCAGCATTTTCCCCCAAAATGTATTTTGCTGCAGTGTTCTGTGAAATCTGAATCCTTTTCAACGAGTGCAGGGGTAAGCCTTGATAAAGAGGACTGCAGTAGCTTAGGCGACTGAACACCAAGGAATACGTTTTCAGATCACACAGATCCAAAAACAGATGCGGCCTTTGAATAAGACATTAAAAAAAGGAGCACTCTACTATCCTAGAGATCTGGTAAACGAATGAAAGATTTGAATCAGTCGTAGCCCCCAGACGTAGCCAGATCCTTGAAAGGAATAGAACTTCTAGCCATTAAAGGTGGAGGTGATCATTTCACAGCACCTAGGGAAAATTAAGGCCAAGTCAGCATTTCATTCAACTAATGAAGGAGATTTCACACTTCTGATATCAATGACTAGCCAAAGATATAAAACATATAGGAAAGGGAAGATGCAGTTTCTGCTATGTTATCTGAATTCTGCATCATACAGAGGAGACAGACTGGTTACTAATTAGCAGGATCACCTTAACTCTAAACTAAATCTGGAGGGTCCAATATAAGCCTTTTGAACTTTCAGTCCCAGGTTCATCTAACAGGAGTTGGAAGCAGGCCTCAATATTTCATATTAATACGCATTACTATTTGGAAGGAAAACCTAACACCTCTCCTTGTTGACAAACATCTTCAGAAGGGCAGGCCATTATGTACCGGGGGTTCTGATTTGGTAAAATTACTATGCAGAGAGCAGAGCAAACCATGTAAACTCTCAGGATCAAGCTTCATCTTTCATAGGTCTCAGAGTCGACTGCCCTGCTAAATCATACCTCAACTGATTGAGTCCCGTAGTGTGCAGGTGTGTGTGTCTCAACAAGCGCCGTTACTCAAGATTCAGGCCAAACACGGATTTGTGTGAAGCTAGGGGAGGGATACATGGCATGGGAGGGGAAAGAAAAGTCATCCTATGGTAGCCATGCATGGGACAGGAGGCACAATGAAGTCAGCAAGCTGTGGACCTGTGTGCTGGATGCAAGATGCCTTATCTCCTGCTCATCTGCTCAGTGGCTATGAAGAACTGAAGTTTTTGCTGATTTGTACAATTACGCCCTGGAGCGCACAGACCCAGCCACCGGAATGCCTCGTGCTTTAGTCTTACCTTGAAGAGTCTTGGGAACACATCTGTGGGTTGCCCTCTCACCACAAACAGTCTAGAATTCAGTTTTCTTAAGCTGTTGTCCAAGTCCTCCAGTGACTGAAGCAGAAACCTGCCAGAAAGGACAAGCAACATCAGTCAAAGAGATACAGGTATGAGAAAGCTGAATGCAGCTTCTCAACGTACATCTTTCTAGCTCAGCACTTCCCAACCCTGTCCTGGGGACCTCACAGCCAGTCAGCTTTTCAGGATATCCACCATGATTATGCATACCATGGAGACTCAGTATATGTAAATGTATCTCATGCACATTCATCCTGTGGGGTCCCCAGGACAGGTTTGGAAAGCCCTGTTCTAGCTTAATTAAACAGCTGTAAAATCCAAAGAACAAGATTTATGCAATCTGTTCTTGATTATTTTGTATTCATGAATCTCTCCCAGAAGCCACCATACCAAATTTTCATTATCTATGGAAGACAGACATACCACTTGCAGAATTAATTGGAGACAGGTTATTCTACTTGAAATGTAATTAAAAATATTTCCAAGCTAATCACTCTACCTACATTAATGCATTAATTGCAGTGGACATGTAGAGTTTGTGGACATTAACGTTCTCATAATACGAAGGAGGAAAGAAGGATTACTTCATTATTGAGAGGATGGCAAATGCTTGGCATAACCTTCCAACAATGGTAGTAAAAGCTGATAATCCATGCTTGGTTCAGATATAAAGTAGTGGTTCTCAGCCTGGATTTCAGGATCTCCACAATGAATATGGTTGAAATGTACATGGCCCCTAAGGACTTGGCTTATTTATTTATTTATTTATTTTTAGATTTTTATATACCGGTGTTCCTATATGAAATAAAGATCACATCGGTTTACATTGAAACAGAACATGAAAATTGCCAAAAGGCATTACATAGAACAAGGTTATGAAACTTGGAACAGGGTACATAAGTTCAAAATTTAACAATAACGTTGTAACATTGATGACCAAAAGATAAAGGAGAAAAAAAAAAAAAAAGACTTAAACAATTAAGTTGACAGGTCTTATTGAGCATAAAAATTATAACGTATAAGTGAGAAAGTCTCAAGTGTCCTGCAGCAAGAGATTAGATACCGAAGTAGGTAGTGGTATGGAAAATGGGGGTTTGTGAAGAAGATATGTTGTTGCTGGTTGGAGGGGAAAAAATGATGATCATGGTCTTATCTAGGGTTATGAGGTTGGGTAGCTGGAGAGAGAGAGAGATCTGGATGTTGATTTAAATCATGAAAGCATGTATGCTCATTTACCCAGAATGGTAGAAACTGACGTGGATAAGAATATCCTGCAGGCAGTCAAGCCTGTACAGCTGAGAGGTGGGATATATTCCTAGCCTGAAGCAGTGAAAGAGGAACAACTGGGCAGAAAGGGTGGGCCAATTACTCTTTATCTGCCACCATCTACTATAAGGTCTTTACAGAGCAGTGCAGTACGTGAAAGATACCCAACTAACTTTAGCTGGATAAGTCTGCCACCAAATGTATCCCGATAAAACATTAGCCAGGTAAAGATACCTGGGTAACTTTAGGTCAGTGGTTTTCACCACCAGACTTATGGGTGGCACTCAGTATCAGTGTCACACTAATGTTAAGCCCTGTCCCCAGAATTCCCCTCCTCCCCGGTCCTGCCTCTTTCTACGTGAATAAAGTTTACTCCAGTAATGACTTGTCAAGGTAAAATTTTGTAAAGCAGAAGGGCAGGAAAAGTAAAACTTGGGGTTTCTTCCAATAACTCAAAAAGTTAATGGGACAAATCCTTTTAAATGTCAACCTCCATTTTACTCTGCTGCCAACCCTACCTACCTTAATTAGTGCATGCAATGCAAGCCATAAGCTGAGACGTAATGTTTGCAGGCATTGATATTTAATGCTCTTAGACAGAAGGCAGCAGCGAATTTCAGAAGAGCCTAGTCAAACCGTTAGAGCAATGGCCTACCATTCAGTAATTCCAGAACACGAGTTCAAGTTCCCATTCCTGATCATGGAGGCTGCACATGTAACTATCTCCTGATGCCTCCTCTGCTATCAAACACTACAGACACACACATACATAAATCAGCCTAGTAACGCGGCTTTATAGTAACAAGAGATGTTTCTTTTGGCTGTTTAAAATCTTTTCTTAACTGCACATTTGATAAATCATGAAGGTTTACAAACATGGCTAAGATCAAATGTAAGGCTAAGACAGAGAACCTATATAATATTATATAGGTTCTCAACACCCTGCCACTCAATCCCATAAACCATTTTGTACCTTGATCAAACTGGGAGTATGAAACCTCATTTACAAAAACAAAACAAATGAGCCAGCCCAATGAGTCAATGGCAAGTGCTGTGCACTGCCATGAGGAAGGGTCCCTGGGTCAGCTAATGCTGCAGAGACAGCATTCACAGCCCTTGTGTGATATCTAAGGGTGATGCAATCCAGGGCCATGAATCTGGCCATTAAGCAAAAGGAGTCCTGGTACCTGGTCCCAGGACCAACTTACCAGACTAAGTATGTTGGGGAGAGAGGATGGGGCTATATTAAGAGAGGCAAAACTTTCCAGGTAGTTGCAAATGAGCTGGACATACAAAGAAGCAGTAGGAACTGCTGGGTGAAAAAATAATCTACAGGGATACAGTTGTGTTATGATGTGTGCAGAAACATTAGTAGCATTACTAGAGCTTACAAGATTGTCAGTCTAACAGCAACTACCATATTATAACACATATCTTTTGTATAGTGCTTTATACTAGATGCCTTATAGCTAGAGAAAAAATTGTTCCATCTAGATCTCTCCGAATCCCATTATAGCAGGGCACTTTAATTTGAGTAAAGCAGTAGTACAGTATGCACACATATAGTTGTTTATAAACTCCAGGCAAGGACAAAATGGCAGCGCACTACCCTACTTGTCAACATAACACTGATATGAAGATAAACAAACTCCTTGCTCCTCCCAAAGGCCCACATTATGTAAGGTCAGGATTACTTCCATGTGCTGTAGTTGCTCTACAGGTTACTCCACCTAATATTGTCACCTGCAGTCTTGTCTGCTGAACTTTATTTCTATGTATTTAATGAACTAACATGGGGCCTGATGTAATAAAATGCACGCGGAAATCGGAACTATTTTCCTGCGTGTATTTTTTCAGCACATGTGACTGCACAGGATGTAATAATGGAGGAGTATGCTAATGAGATACATGCATGAGCATCTGTTTTCCGAAAGCGCAGAGCCACATCGCCGGGCACCTGATGCAGTATGTATATGAGGGGCTGCGTAAACAAGGACGCACTAGGGAAAACTGTGCATCTTTGTGCTCAAATGCATCGGGCGCCCACAACTGCAACCAGCGCGCAATGCGAGCATCCATTTTTACCCCACTCCTTCCAGTCAATTTTGCTGAAGAAACCCATAGTTAAGTGCCCCTTGCTATTGGGTGTGTACACTGCGAATCCAGAATTTGTTTTAAAATCAAGCCTGTAAGCCTTTTATTTTTAAACACCACAAGCAGTAAATTTAAGTGTCAGCGATACTAACGAGGAGGACTGTATATTTTAATTGACACCACCACCTCTGGTGCTAAAGTTAAATTTGCAGTGTTAAAAAGTGTGCGTTGGGTGCCGTATCTATATGAAATGGACATGTGATGAGCTCTACAGGTAACACTTGTTTGGGCATCGGGTGCTACTCCAGCTCATCCAAAATGCACGTCCAGCCGCAGGTAAACTTGTGCACTAGGCTGGGCGCATTTATTGCATCAGCTCCTCAGAGAGGATTTGGGGTTTTTTCCTCTTGAAATAAGGTTGAGAAATCCACAAAAACATCTGGTGTTAACCTTCATCATGCTCTATCCTGTCCTAGCCAGGAGACATTCACATCCTTTCCTTCTCCAGTTAGCAGAATGTGATCACCTGCTGCCTGCTCCTTAATAAATTGTCCCAGGAGCACATCTTAAATCTAACTTGAGCCCGTGGCCCCTTCCCCGGTAAGAGGCACGATTCGTGCAAATATCACAGGAGGATGGGCCCCACTCGCCACCCTTCGCCTTCCCTAGGGCTGCCCGGCACCAGGCACTCACCTCCAGCGCATGATCCCCACCGCGGAGGAGGCCGCGAACCAGGGGTCCAAGATGTAGATGCAGCGCAGCGTCTGCGCCCCGCGCAGCGCCGCCTGCAGCGCCGGGTTATCGTGCAGCCTCAGCCCCTTGCGGAACCAGTGCACCGAGTTCACCGCCAGGGGCAGCGCCTTGGGGGACTCGTTCCGCCCGCTCGCCATCCCTCCTCCTCCTCGCCGGCTCTTCAGCTCGCGCCCGCCGCCGCCGCGCGACGTCTCCTTCCCCGCCTCGCGCCCGCCGCACGGAAGTCTTCGGCGCAAATCCCTCCCGAACCGCGCGACCTCTGCCTGCCAAGCCGTCACCTTGCAGCGCAAGGGACGCGTTCCTTCCAGTAGGGGGCGTGGCTAGTCATGCTCCGACGCCATTGGCCAGTGCCCCCGGAAGAGCCACTACTTCCTGCTCCAGCCTCGCCCCGCCCCTTCTCCCCCTGCAATTGCGCCGCAGAGGGCGGGTGCCCTGCCTCGCTCCTCCTCGTTGCCGCGCCGTTCAGCTGAAATCTGTCCTGCCCAAAACTCACTGTCCATGCCACAGGGAGTCTTGCCACAGAAAATTGAGGGCTTTAGGTAGAAATCCAGGGTGGCATTCTCAGAAATGCTCCCGATCCGCATGCAAGTTCCAGAGTCGCAGTGTTTGGATGAGACAATGGTACAGGGAAGAGAATTGTAGTTTGTTAGGACCTGGGCTTCATTTTGGGAAGGGGCATGGGCCGTTTCCCAAAAGAATGGACTCCACCTTAACCAGGCTGAAGCCACTAACCTTTAAAAAGAAGATAGTGCAACTTTTAAACCAGATGAGGGAGAGCCCCAATTCCCTCAGGCGTGCATGATTCGGAGAGTAAGAGAACAGGGAAAATAGGACATCCCAGTAAAGAGATTGCAGTAAATGCAAAGTGGACCAGGTGTTGTTAAGTAAGGTGCAGAAAGATTTCAAACTACCCCTATCACCTGATGAGCAAGTTATTAAAACAAAAAAAAATAACATACTTTGTATACAAATGCTAGAAGACTAAAAAAAGAAGAGTTAAAACTGTATAGCACTGGATGAAGAGGAAGATACAACTGGCATCTCATTGAACTGCTGGAAGGAAGATAATCAATGGGACTGGGTTACAAATTATATCGAAATGACAGGATGGATCAAATTTATGGAGCAGTGGCACTATATGTTAAAGAGAGCATTGAGTCAAACAGGATAAAAGTTCAGCAGGAAACAAAATGCAATGTTGAATCTTTATGGATAGAAATTCCAGGTGAAAAAGTGAATACAATAGCAGTGGGGGTGTATTACCGTCCACCTGGCCAGAATGAATTAACAGACAATGAAATGCTAAAAGAAATTAGGGAACAGGCACAACGGAGGCTAATTCAAATCTAAATTGATTTCTGAAATGTTTTCATTTGTATATTCAAATACTTAGGGGTGTGCAGTGTTTGATTTTTTTGTTTTCATTTTGTTTTGATTTTTGCTTGATTTCATTTTTAGTAGAAATTTGTTTTTGATTTATTGCCATAAAAAACCACATATTGCAGTCAGTTCCTCACATCAAGATTATACATTTACATCCATCCTTCGTAACAATAACAGCCTTCTATCACCCAATCCCACTTTCCTTCAACCCTCTCCTCCCTTCTTTTTTGAAACTCCCCCATCCCCAGTTTAGGCTTGTGTTATCCCCTTCCTCTCTTGCCTCTCTATTCATACCAATTTTATTTTAAACAAATGAACATCGCTAGAATTTAAATATACGTTTCTGTTAGGCCACTTTGTTCCTCCCAACAAGCTCTTCTAAAGGTTAATGACAAGAAAGAAAATGGCCTTCGTCAGTCCTGCGTCCCTGACTGTGGAATTCAGTGAGGGCTCTGCTACCTACCAAAAGCATAAAGCATGGCTCTTTATTGAAGGTTTCAGCTGATGTATTTCATGGTATATGTTCTGTTTAGTCTGCATTGTGTTATGTGAACTTTCTGATTTGTTTAGGGTCTTTCTGTAAACTGCATCTATAAATAAATAAATGTGTGTTAAGCATAGTGAGCCCAGGATTTTGTTTTTCTGTTCAGTAAGTCTCTTTCCATTGCCTTAACTAGCAGCAGAACTCCATCTATTCTTTTTTTTATCAGCCTCAACCTTGTACTTCAATAGTACCTTGCATTGAATAATTACAATGGCAGAATATTTCCTGGTCTTGGGTAGTGTCAGAAAAAGGAGAGTCAGAACATCAGGCAGGAAGGACATTTAACAATCTACTGGCTTGAAATCTTTTCTCTGCTCCACTGGTCCCCATTTTTATTGAAAGAAGGTGAGCTCAGCAATTCTGTAATGTGCCCCATTGTTTTATAAATTGCCATAATCTGGACTTCTTTTGCTGTGAGAAACAGAGCCAGGACTCTGGTTATGGAGAAAGTGACTCAGAATGCTTCAGTATTGGCTCTGGTCCAGGAACAGATTGTAGAGAGATTGGTCAGGAGGAAGTCATAAAAAATGATGAGGTTGGCCCAGGGTGTGGGGCCCCCTGAGAGACTGAAGAGCAGTAACCATGGGTGGGACGTCCCCTACACTTCAGTCTCAAGGGAGCTCTCCCCTTTATCCATTCTCTCTTCACAGACTCCCAGCCAGGACTTCCCACGCTCCCTGGGTCTGCTCAGTGCTGCCCAATCCTGTGCCTGCAAGGAACAATCACTATGGATGTGCAGGCACAATATTTTTGGTTTAGCTTGTTTTTTGTTTCATGGTTTTTCTTTTTTGTTTCATTTAATATTTATTTTGGTTCAGTTTGTTTGCTGAAGCAAAATAAACGTTAAAAATAAAAACAAGAAAAACAAACAGGTCCCCCCCACCTACTACCCTTACTGGGGGCCTCCTCAGGCCCCTCCAAGCTGCCACCCCAAAGAAAAGCAGCTAAATAAAGGTGGTAGGGCTCGAGCCTTCCCCTGTCTCTCCAATTCACCCTTGCGGCCCCCACTTACCCCTTCCATAAATGTGCTTCATCCAGGTAAAAGGGTGGGGGAAGCCGCCGCGAGCAGCACCATGTTCTATGGCTGTAGAAATGGTGCCATTTTTAAATGGGAGGGGGCAGATGTGCTTGCTGTCCCTTTCTTCCCCTATTCAAGGGGCTAGGGGGGGCTGTGAAGGTCCCCAGCCCCAGTGATTTTATATGGGGTGGGAGGGGAGGTAGAAGAGGCTGGGAAGGCTCAGGCCCTGCCATATTTATTTATTTATTTACTCTTCTTTATGGCAGACGAGAGGGAAGTCGGAGGGACCCAAGGAGCAGTAGCAGGAAATGGCAGAAACTGCAGGTTTTTGGGGGGTGTGAGCCAATTGCCAAAACAAAAAAATAATTTTGCTGGTTTTTGCTAGGCATGTGCATTCGTTTTGGGTAAAGTGAACAAAATGAAAATGGGACGTTTCAATTTGGATTATCCATTCATTCAAAACAAATGCCCAGCCCTACTGATCACCCCCCCCCCACACACACAACTTCTCCATGTGCTAGCAGATGCCCCGTCTGCAGCTGCCTCCTCCCTCCTACACTTCTTGTGTGCCAAGATATGCCCAGGTCTTCCCTGCAGCTGACAGCACCTGACCCCTCTCTGTATGAAGGACTCTTGTACGTAACCGTTAAACTTTGTTAAGCAGACTCCCTACAAGTGCCCATGATTGGAATATCACAAGCAGTCTCTGTAAGACCCATCCTGCGAAACGTACGGTAATGTGGGACAGACAGGTATAAGAAACTGAAGGACAGCTCTTTAAAGAATTCAAAATGTAATATTAAGGTGGGCGACTGAAATCCAGAATATCTGGGGTAGCATTCTCAGCGCGCACAATACCTCAGAGGCAGGCTGGAGTTTCTGTGCATGGAGAAGGACTTTGGGTTTCTTAGGAACTAGGGAATATTGTGGAAGGAGAAGCCTAGTCCAGTAGGATGGAACCCAGCTGCTGGCATTCACAAAAAGGAAGGAGCAACCTTTAAACTTATCAGGGAGAGGCAACTCTGGACCTGGAGTGCAACAAACAGGCTATCCATAATGAATATGCATGAGACAGGTTTGCATGCAGCTATACCTCATGCATATTCATTGTGGATATCCTGAAAAGCAGGTCTGTTTGTGGCACTCCAGGACAGGAGTTGGCTATCCCTGAACTAGACTGGGGAGAGTTGACAGTCACTGACCAATGGGACAGGGTGAGTGCAACTACCTGCCTGCCGTGTGAATTACTGCACAGTATACAACGAACCACAGTGGTCTTTGACTACCTTTGGAATTTTTTCTGAATATGCAGAACTCTTATTAAAAATTGAGCAAGAGCCATCACTGGAATTTCAGAAGTGGCTCCTGCTGTTGCTGCACATAAATGCTTCAGCAGGATTACAAATAGTCAACAGCAAGTGCAACTGGCCAGAAGTAATTCTTTTTCCTGGGATCCCAACACCTAGTACTGTGAAAAGTCTTTTCTGGCTCCTGTCACATCACACGGATACACAGCACCGAGGCTGTGAGCATAGGAACACCGCCTGCCTGCTGCTTCCAGTCCTGTGGCTAATGTGGCAGTCCCATGAAATATTTGTCAGTGTTACCAACCTAACGCCACCACATCACGAGGGCTGGTTTTTTCCAGCTCTCATTTCAACACAGACTGCTTTTAGATACAAATAAGAAAGCCAGCTCTGGCTTATCACAATATTGAGTTAGTTTGCAATACCTAACTGTTCCTTTAGCATAAAACAGATATCCCCTTCCTTTTCATGAAATATCTCCTTCCTCGTCCCCGGGGGGGGGGGGGGCTGAATGGTAGGAATGCCATTGGCTCTCTGTGCTTTGGGAATCTCCCCTTGCCAGGCTGGAATTAAGTTATTCACCCCTCATAAAACATTTTTTGTTGAGCAAGGCCTTAAAAGTGATGAGGGATGTTGGATCAGGAGGAGAGCTGTGATCCCTTCATATATTATGCATTATAAGATATCTCAGTAAAGGCTGAACACCTCCCAAGTTGCTTTTTATTATATGAAAAAGATGATTTTTTTCCCGAAATACAAACCATCCACACAAGTTAGCAGAAACAAAACATTCTTTGCTAAATAAATAAATGAAGATTCTGTTCATAATTACAGAAAAACCCCCCAGCAAGTAACAATTAAACTCCTGCTGAAGGCAGTGGGTATGGAAAGCTAGTTTTACAAATAATGCTAAGACCAGCTCAGCTGGTTATCTCCAACTGCACGTGGGAACCTCTCCTTCCAATGTGGCTAAGCAAAGTGGAGTCAGAAGTGCCGGTGTGGAAGAGGATAAAATCCAAGGCTGGCAGATTCTGCCCAATACATGAGCATCATCTACAGCTTGTTTGCGGATTTCTTTCAGAATCTTCACAGGGACCAACCCCTCCACCTTCAACGTGAAGCTTTGAATTGTAATTCTTCTGTTGCTGAGGGACAACCCATCCAATTCATTTATTTTCTTTCCCTACAAAAGCTTAATGCAGTTCAGTGTTGGAAGTTCAGGAGTGCCTTCAGAATGCAATATTTTCCTTTCCATGCTATCTATGGCTGTGCCTGTAGCAGAGAATAAGCCCCTCGCTTGCTTCAATACACAGGGAGGAGGAAGAATGGTCTGCTCTCAGAGTCAAGAGAAGTTCAGGGCTGGGAGTTCAAGGGCCTCCTTCTGCCACTGACTCCTGGTCTGATCTTGCACAAGCTCTAAACATGTTTTGTCTCCTACACTATTCATAATTCATCTTAGCCACCATCCCTCAATAAGTGGTCCAAACACCCGTCTGCAGGCAAGAGAGTAAACCCAGGACTGGAAGGCCCACAGACTCGGGTAGCAATGCTAGTGCCACCCTGCCTGCCACACACATGGCTTGTGTCAACTGCCCGCCACTTTAGTTCATTCCTATCCCTAACAAGGAAGGCTTCAGTTTCCTACTGCATAGGGCTAACCGCATGGCTTCCTTATCCTCATCTGCAGATTCTGCAAGGTCCGCTGTATGCATTCTCTAGGGGAGATAATTCTGGAGACGGGAAGGCATGTTTGCTTGCAAAATACAGTTTGCAAAGCTGCAGAAAAAAAAGCAAAAGTATTTACAGGCAAAAAAATAAATTATTTCAAATACCTGGTTGTAGTCCAAACCATTTACAATCAGTAATAGATTGGATTTTTTTTTGCTAAACAAACCTGAATCACTTTTACTAGAATAAAACTGTATTTACTCAAAATTCTGTAGAAATGTATTTTTTAAATGGAGTTGCCAAGTACTTTTTAAATACAGGAGTGTATATTTATCTCATAAATCTTCACAGAGCTGCAAAGACCATGGCTGGGATGTTTTGAGTTCCTTTATAAGGCTCTCAACACACACAGCATGTCAGACATGGTGCAATAACCTGGTAAAACACATATTACTTACAGCATTTTATATTGATTGAAGTTGTGCAGTGCTTCCACTGTGCACAACTGCAAAACCAGCCCCTGGATTCAAAGAAACTGTACTTTCCTCTGTCCCTGTAAAATCAGATCTTGATAACTTAACATTGGGCTTGGATGGAGACAGCCAGAGCCCAATCAAGCACAGAGTACTACTGGGCAATATCCATGAGGCCATTTTTTTGTAGGCTTCAGGTTGGAACAGGATGTGCCACTGGTGGGATATTAATTCCTCAGAAAGGCCTCAGGGCATTCACTAGGTCCTGCAGCCCAGGTGATTTTTTTCCATAAAAAATGAACTTTGGAAATCCCAACGGCACACGTAGAGCCAACTGAGGCACACAGGTACAGCTAGACAGGAAAGAGCACAGTGAATCAGAGCAGTACAAATTAAAGAGATACCCTCCCCAGGAAGCTGAGTGTCCCTTCAGAGGCGGAGCAGGCTTCTGCACTCCTCTTGTCCAGCAATCTCATCCCATATTCTCTCGGTGTTGTGCCCCTGCTAAACTGGCCCACACCTGCTTGTACAGGGGTAGACTTCATTGAAATATAAATGTAAGACGTGTATATTTTATATGGATTTTCATCACACACACAAGCAGTAATGCAGCAGCAGACTCGCAGTCCAGCAGCATCATGCTGTTCCTTTAAGCTTCCCAATGCAATCCCATCCATCTCGCTAGAGCATTCAGAGCCGCCGGGGATTTTATATCCTCAGCCAATGTGGCAGCCTTCAGTCAAGAACCACACAACAGAGATCCTTCTAGACCAGAGCCCTAAATCCAGCCAGCACCGTGACTCCCTCCCTACTGCCTCAGTAGCAGCCCCAAGGAGCCAGATTCCAACCCAGCTCCCTTCACATGGCAGTGCATAGCACTAAGCCCTGACAGCAGCCCAGCATCCTGCACCACAACACTTCTTGCATTCATAAAGCCAGGGGTCAGTGTTAGGACCAGCAGGTTGCTCCAGAGACATCATTCCCATTTCTCCTAAGAAAAACAGGGCTGCAAGTTGTTTGTTGTAATGTGGTGAAAGCAGGACTGGACCAGCCCGACCCTACAAACTGCAGTAATGTTCCCTCAGATACCAGGAAAGGAGGAGCAGCCACAAGCTCTGTACAGAGAGGAATGTGCCCGGCCTTACCCCCTGTCCACTGGCTCCTTAGGGAAACCTTCACGCAAGGATGAGAAACATTGCAGGGGCCTGAGTGGGAAAGGACAAGAAGCTGGTGTCAGGCCCCATAAGAAGGGCAAGAGGCCGCCTCACCACTCCCCAAAATGAGTTTTCAATATGGCAGAGAGAAGCAGAACGTACTCTCGCCCCCGGCAAACACCCAACAGAAAACTACTTTTGATTTTTTCTTGCACGTCAACATCTGTAACAGGAAGATTGAGGTGCTGAAGAGTTGTTCTCATTAATAACGAGACAGAAAGCATTTGGTGTAAAAATGTTTAGCTCTCGCCTGCAGAAGCACTGCCCAGGCGTAAGAGTTTAAACTCCAGGCTCACTTTTCTCATTCTCGGTTGGGCCACGCTCATCCTGCACTTTTTTCATCTCCAGCCCCTTCACCCAGGTGTAGGAGAATGAGCCAGCCAGGACCATCAGGTTGCTGGTCCACCACAGTAAGCTCTTCACCTCCTCATAGTAGATAACAGCCAGCACAGTCTGGACACAGGCCTTAGCGGTTCCAGAGATGTTGTGGGTCAGAGGGCTGGTGAACTTGATTTGAAGTCCAGTTACATACCCAATAGCAAACCCAAAGATGCCCCCCAGGATCATCACGCTCCAGAAGTTCAGGCTTCCCAATTTGTCAAAGTAATAGACTGTTTTCAGCTCTCCTAGCAGCAGCATCAGGGGCAGGAAGAGAATGCAGGCATTCAGGTTATTGTAGTACGTCAGCCGCCAGATGCTGCCATCCACCACTGGCAAAACCTTCTTGGTGTAGATGGCATTGAGAGACACACAGAGGCTTGCCAGCACACCAAAGAAGATGCCGAGCCAAGAAAGTGTGCCCTCTTCACCTTCCTGGTCTATCCCCAGCCAGAAACCACCTGCAGGGCAGAGAAAGATTTCAGACACGCTCTTAAAAGTTAAGTGCAGACTTTAAGTCACCGGGCCCACCCAGCTGCTCATAACCCTCTGCCCAATTTACTGATGGCACAGCTCCTGCTCTATTCACTTCCTATTGCCAGAGCATAGAAAGTGCAAAAAGCGTTCTTCTCTCGGGAGGGTCCTAATCAACGAGCTGGCATCACAGACACGTCGGTCTCCAGGCAGGGAAGAAAACAGCAGCTGCGCCCCAGTGAGGTCAACCCTTCCTCCAGGCCCTGCCTCCACCCACTCTTTATCTCGCTCTCCCTGCAGCTGAAACCCTCTTACAGACCTTATGGCAGCTCAGGTTTGCTCTTTTCCTGCTGTGATTTTTATGCTGCATTTCTCATTTTTTTCACATTTTCCCTACAAAAATATGGTGCAAAAGTCAGACTGAACCCAAGACGGAATTAAACATTACAGTCACCTATGTCTCCTGGATTTGCTTTGCTTGAAAATTTCTTTCTACTTCCCTGTTAGAGACGGAACAGATTAGGGATTGAGAGATGCAGGATCTAATGGCAAACTCGGAAATGGACTGAGGAGATGTTTCCTTATAAAATACAGTTAGAACAAAGGACATGCCATACTGGGTCAGACCCAGGGTCCAGCAAGCCCAGGATCCTGTTTCCAGCAGTGGCCAAACCAGGTCACGGGTACCTGGCAGGATCCCATGGGGTAGAGAGATTCGAAGCTGCTTATCCCA
Organism: Rhinatrema bivittatum; assembly: GCF_901001135.1. Lineage (NCBI taxonomy): Eukaryota > Metazoa > Chordata > Amphibia > Gymnophiona > Rhinatrematidae > Rhinatrema > Rhinatrema bivittatum. The sequence continues at coordinate 1,805,527 of NC_042631.1, forward strand.
AGAATAAGCAGAGGATTTCTGCAGCTCTACGTTAATAATTGTTAATGGACTTTTCCTCCAGGAACTTGTCTAAACCTTTTTTAAACGCAGCTACACTAATAGCTTTCAGCACATCCTCTGGCAACAAATTCCAGAGATTAATTATTTTCTGTTATTAGTTTTAAATATATTATCCAGTAACTTTATTGTGTGTCCGCTGGTCTTTGTACTTTTTGAAAGAGTCAACAACTGATAAACGTTTACTCGTTCCATTCCACTCATTATTTTATAGACCTCTATCATATCTCCCCTCAGCCGTCTCTTCTCCAAGCTGAAGAGTCCTAACCTCTTTAGCCTTTTCTCAAAGGGGAATCGTTCCATCCTCTTTATCATTTTGGTCGCCCTTCTCTGTACCTTTTCTAATTCTGCTATATCTTTTTTGAGATGTGGTGACCAGAAGTGCACACAGTACTCAAGATGAGGTTGCACCATGGAGGGATACAGAGACATTATGATATTCTCTGTTTTATTCTCCAGTCCTTTCCTAATAATCCCCAGCATTCTATTTGCTTTCTTGGCTGCTGCTGCACACTGAGCAGAAGATTTCAACTTATTTTGAACAAGGATGCCTAGATGGCGCCTCGATCCTTTTCCTGAGTGATGACTCCTAATGTGGAACCTTGCTCTGTGTAGCTATAATTTGGGTTTCTCTTCCCTAAGTGCATCACTTTGCACTTATCCATATTAAATTTAATTTGCCATTTGCATGCCCAGTCTCCCACTTTTACAATGTCCTCTTGCAATTTCTCACAATCCTCTTGAAGAGTGGTTGAAGATTTGGCAGTTGGGATTCAATGCCAAGAAGGGCAGAGTCTTGCGTCTGGGGTGCAGAAATCCAAAAGAGCTGTGTGTGATGGGGACTAAAAGGCTGTTGTGCACGGACCCAGAGAGGGACCTAGGGGTGTTAGTGTCTGGTGATCTGAAGATGGTGAAGCAATGTGACAAGGCAACAGCTAAAGCCAGAAGAATGCTGGGCTGCATAGAGAGGGGAATATCGAGTAAGAAAAAGGAGGTGATAATCCCCTTGTGCAGGTCTTTGGTGAGGCCTCACCTGGAGTATTGTGTTCAGTTCTGGAGTCCGTATCTCAAAAGGGACAGACACAGGATGGAGACGGTCCAGAGAAGTGCAACCAAAATGGTGTGGGATCAGTATCAGTAAATGTATGAGGAGAAACTGAAGCATCTGAATATGTACACTCGAGAGGAGAGGAGACGCTGGGGTGATAGGATACAGACCTTCAGATACCAGGAAGGTTTTAATGATGTACAAACATCAAACCTTTTCCACTGGAAAGAAATCAGTAGAACTAGGGGTCACGAAATGAAACTCCAGGGAGGACGACTCAGAACCAACGTCAGGAAATAGTTCTTAACGGAGAGGATGCCTGGCATGCCCTCTGCAGGAGGTGGTGAAAACCAACAACGGTGAAAGGGCATGGGACAAGTACTTGGAACCCTAAAGGCTAGAAGATGGAAATGAAGGAGAGAGTGCGTGGAGTAACTTGATGGTGCGACGGTTATTGCCCTTAACCAATAATCCTTGATACTGCTGATGCAACTCAATCATTGCTCTCTGCTTCAACAGCAGGGCATAACAGGGAATTGGACTCAACAGCAATCAACGAGGGTCCTGACTTCTATGGTGTGGGAAACTGATAAGCATGGGGGAAACCTACACAGCACAGCAGATACTGGCATAAGCTTACTGGGCAGATGGGAAGGAGCATTTGGTCCTTTTCTGCAGTCATTTCTATGTTAACCACTTTGAATAATTTTGTGTCATCTGCAAATTTGATCACCTCATTTGTAGAGTGAATTAATATATGCATGGAAACATCTGTTTCAATTAATTTTGGGTTGTTTGATCCCAGACTGTAATGAGGTTTGCTTTTACCCCCAATTGAAAAAGGAGTTTAAAAAAAATGCATCAACATTAGCTCACCTCCATGCAAATCCCATTTTAGTAACAGGACCTTAAAGCAAGGTCCTTTTATTGCTGGAAAAATGTAACTACTGGCCAGAGGTGGAATAAAGTTAACTTGCAATGCTAGGGCTAGCGTTAGCCTAGGATGCTGTGCCCCAGTGTGGTTCTGGACTGGGAGTTCAAGGGGCTTGGACTTGTCTTGTGTGTACACAGTTTTTACAAGTACAACTTTTATGCACATAAACCATGCTATTTGCTTGCTAAGCACATTTTTGTGTGCATGCTCGTTTTTTTTTTTTTAATTTAAACTTCTAGTGTTTTAACATAGCATTTTCTTACTGCAGCAGGAGTTAACATTTTGCAAAAAAAAAAGTTAAGAAAATGTATGTTGAAATTTAGCACACATGATGCTCTCTGTAAGAATGCAGAGTAAGCAAATGCGACCTAGAACCATATTAAAAGTGACATCTCCTAAAAAGGATTTCAGCCATAACTCAGCATCTCTGGGCAATGTGAAAAGGGCTGCCATAGCAGGGAAAGTGGAAGAGTTTGCAACATTACTTATGTTTCTGTTTTATAAAGATCAATCTCACTTGAGGCTGCTTACACAAGGCCTTTACACTGGGTCCTAATTGCCTGAACTAATTTGCTTAGGGAGGACAGAGTGATAGGCTTTAAAGTATTATTTACCATTTAAGAGGTGGTAGAGCTGTTTTCTTGTTTGTTTTTCCCACCCACCTTATCTCAAATCTACATTTATAGATTATTGCCTAATTAGGGAGTGGGGAGAAAATGTATATAATAGGAACTAGTGTTTTGAACACAAAGTACAAAACAAACCCTCACAAATTTTAAAGGAAATAGTAAATCAACTGTAAGTCTGGCTACAGAGTCAAATAAAGTTGAGTAAATTTAGAAAATTTGATAAAAGGATGCAGATGGCAGTTACCCTGTCTTTTCAGAAAGCAATTCTGCAACTAGAACGTGTCCTCCAGCTGCTCTTGAAGCTAGGAGTAAGATGAAGGGTCTTTACTGTGTGTGACGACACAAGACCCTCAGGATAAGACTGAGGGCTGTAACGTGCCAACCTGAGCCTCAGGTAACAATGCCTTTCCCATCACTGCACTTACCCAAAATGATCCCACAGGAGAGCAAAGCATACATGGAGGTGGTCTGCTTCAGCAGCAGGTAAGATATGATAACATTGAACACTGTGCTGAGGCAGCGTCCCACAGTATAGAAGGCTACACCAATGAACTTGAGACACAAGTTGTTAAAGGTGATCATCCCAATGAAGACTACAGAAAGGGGCAGGATACTGCGCAGCACCTTGAGGTCAAAGCGGAGCGAGGGGAAGTCCAGGGGGCCTGCTGAGAAGATGTGGGACAGCAGCGTGATGCCCTTACAGAGCAGCACAGTGACCACACACTGGAAGCAGGTGACAAAGATGGGGGCATCCAGCTTCAGTGATGGGCTGTCCAGCAGGTAGTGGTTCAGGAAGACCATGGTGATGGAGATGAACCAGTAGAGAAATACCACCAAGGCAATCTTGAAAGCTTTGATTAAAAAAGACTCCTGAACACTCTTCTCTTCTCCCTGCCCATCTAGAGTGGCGCTGGAACCCATCAGTGCCATCCGAAGAATTCGTGAACGCTTCAGTTTTAGAGTTCTGTTGATTGCAAGGAAAGAGAAAGATGTTACAAACCCCAAGTCCTAGAGTGAAACGGTCACCTCATCTTTAAAGAAAACCGAAAGCGCAGAGCAAAAACAAACATCTGTCAAGTTATCCACTTTATACTTTCCAAAAATGAAAGCCTGCCCCACTGAAAGCCAGACTCTCCCCATCCTCAGTCAGGAAAGCCAGACCAGCCCCGCCCCTCCCCCATCCTCAGCCAGGAAAGCCAAGCTCTCCCTTCCCCCATCCTCAGCCAGGAACGCCAGACCAGCCCCTCTCCCATCCTCAGCCAGGAAAGCCAAGCTCTCCCTTCCCACATCCTCAGCCAGGAACACCAGACCAGCCCCTCTCCCATCCTCAGCCAGGAAAGCCAAGCTCTCCCTTCCCCCATCCTCAGCCAGGAACTCCAAGCTCTCCCCTCCCCCATCCTCAGCTAGGAAAGCCAGACCAGCCCCTCCCCATCCTCAGCCAGGAAAGCCAAGCTCTCCCCTCCCCCATCCTCAGCCAGGAAAGCCAGACCAGCCCCTCCCCATCCTCAGCCAGGAAAGCCAGACCAGCCCCTCCCCCATCCTCAGCCAGGAAAGCCAGACCAGGCCCTCCCCCATCCTCAGCCAGGAAAGCCAGACCAGCCCCTCCCCATCCTCAGCCAGGAAAGCCAAGCTCTCCCCTCCCCCATCCTCAGCCAGGAAAGCCAGACCAGCCCCTCCCCATCCTCAGCCAGGAAAGCCAGACCAGCCCCTCCCCATCCTCAGCCAGGAAAGCCAGACCAGCCCCTCCCCATCCTCAGCCAGGAAAGCCAAGCTCTCCCCTCCCCCATCCTCAGCCAGGAAAGCCAGACCAGCCCCTCCCCATCCTCAGCCAGGAAAGCCAGACCAGCCCCTCCCCATCCTCAGCCAGGAAAGCCAGACCAGGCCCTCCCCCATCCTCAGCCAGGAAAGCCAGACCAGGCCCTCCCCCATCCTCAGCCAGGAAAGCCAGACCAGGCCCTCCCCCATCAGCCAAGAAAGCCAAGCTCTCCCCCCCCATCCTCTGCCAGGAAAGCCAAGCTCTCCCCCCCCCCCATCCTCTGCCAGGAAAGCCAAGCTCTCCCCTCCCCCCTCCTCAGCCGGGAACGCCAGACCAGTTCTAATGCAGGGAACGGAAGCAAAGCAGCCCCAGCTCCTCTCCTGCCCTCCCGCCAAGACCCCGGTTTTACCCCATGGGACATCCGGATGCCGCTCCTACCGCGCCATAAGTGCTCCACATCCTCCTCCGCTTCCGGCTCCGCCCTCGCCGTGACGTAACTGCGCTGCGCGAGGAGGGAAGGCGTAGAGTTCTCGCATGCGCGCGCAATCAGTGCCCGAACTGCGGAAAAGCCGGAGGTCTTGGAAGGAAGGATACGGCCCGCCTCCTGCTTGACCTCAGCCAATCAGCAAAGCCCGCACGGTTCTTCGTGCCCGCCCCCTGAGCGCGCGGTGGGTGGGACGGAGTTTAGTGGTTTGCAAGCCATTTTTCCATTGCACTGCAAGCTGGCCGTGCACACTTTTCCCTGAGCTTTCCATCCAATCATTTTGTGTGTTGGATTTGGCAGTAAAGGGACGGAAGCGGGTCGGGGTACGGAGAGGATCCCTGTTCCGATCATGCTTTCAGCTATCGGGGGTGGGGGTGCCAGTTACTGCCCGACAGGGGCATCCAAGATCAGCCCTTTGGGGGCCTCCCTAACATGCAAATTAACTGGGGAGGCCGGCGATAGTACATGAAAATATCGATGACCATTTATTGTAGCTCTTCAGAAAATCAGACTCAAGAGGCGATGCTGTAGGACCGCAGCTGAATTTCCTTAGTATCTCATGTTCCTTAGGTGAGCAGCACTGAATGGGGGTGTGGGGTCTCAGTCCTAGAGAGCCACAAACAGGTCTGGTTTTCAAGATATTACTATGAATATATATTTGCATACAATGGAGGGAATGCATTCAAATATACCTTCCGCATATACATTGTGGATATCTTGAAAACCAGACCTGTTTGTAGCACTAGGACAAAAGGTCCCTAGCCTGGTTTAAATGATGGAAAATCCTTGTCCAATCCATCATCCTCTGCTAAAATCCTAGGAAAAGAAAGTTCCACCCCTCCATACAGCAGGTACTTACTAATCTCCCACTCTGTCCATCTTCCCAGAGAGAATTACAGAAATCAGTAGAAAAATATTAGGCTCAAGTTCACATCCTGTCTTACCTGTTCCTTTGCTTGCAGGTGCGGCTTCTGGTGAATGATCACTTCCTGGAACACTATATAAGCAATAAGCATGCTCTAAGCTGACGATGGGAGGGGGGGGGGGGGCTTGAACAGCAAGTTCCTGAAAGCCAGCCGCCGCATTGCAAAACACCTCCAGCAACTCGCTTCCAGCAGCCAGGAGAGCGCTGCCATCTCCTGGGGCCAATCCGGGCTCAGAGACAGGAGCACAGAGTGGGATGTTCCTGTTAGGAGATTACTTGCCATGATAGGTATACAGACTTAAGAAGTAGTTGAAAACTAATTTAACTCATTCTAGGCATAAATGTTGAGAACTGACCCGAGCCACAGGTGCCAAAATATCTACCATGGCAACTGAGCTTTCATAGGTGTGTCAGGTTATATAGTGTTGGTTCTATTTTCATAAAGTTTCACATAGGAATAGAATAACAGAAGAAAGCCTCCAACCCCTGTCTAGCCTCAGATTAGTGCAATACAACATCCTGGTAGGCAGAAGCAAGGTATTTCAGAAAAGGAATGTCATTGCATGGTAGCAGGGAGTCTGATGCAGTTTGTTCCTGGGGTTAAACCCTTCCAGAAGGGAGGCTAGGAGATGTCCCACATGGGGAGCCCAGGCACGCTGGCTAACAAAAGCAGGAAGCCAGCCATGTGTAACCAGCAGGCTGCACGAGCGCTGATTAGAAAGGAATTTGGTCTGACTGTGGTCTTCCTGATGGAGACTTGTCATGGAAATACCAGGCTCTCTGCAAGCTGCATGAACGTTCTTTTAAAAGCAATACTTAAGACATAAGAACATAAGAAATTGCCATGCTGGGTCAGACCAGGGGTCCATCAAGCCCAGCATCCTGTTTCCAACAGAGGCCAAACCAGGCCACAAGACCCTGGCAATTGCCCAAACACTAAGTAGATCCCATGCTACTGATGCAATTAATAGCAGTGGCTATTCCCTAAGTAAACTTGATTAATAGCAATTAATGGACTTCTCCTCCAAGAACTTATCCAAACCTTTTTTGAACCCAGCTACACTAACTGCACTAACCATCTCTTCTGGCAACAAATTCCAGAGCTTAATTGTGCATTGAGTGAAAAAGACTTTTCTCCGATTAGTCTTAAATGTGCTACTTGCTAACTTCATGGAGTGCCCCCTAGTCCTTTGTTATTGACAATGGAATAAATGGTGATTTTACATTTATACTGTCTCTTCAATTGACTTTTAGTAGATTTAGCCTGTTTTTGCACAGAGGCAATTGTTTTTTATGACTTCTGAAAAGTGGAGTATCTTGGAGATAGATCCCCCCTCTCTTGCTTCATCTGGATGAAGTCATTCCCATTTCCCCCACTAACCAATACACTTATCTGTTGGGGAAGGATAGAGAACTGTGTGGAAGTATTTGAGATTCTGCTCTTAAAATAATGGCATTGAGAAGGTGACAGCCACTTCCTGGAGGGGAAATGAAGCACCCCCAGAGGCTGAGACACCTGCTACTGGGCAGTGGGCAGATGTGCGGTACCAGATCAACAGCAAATGCCAGTGGAAAACAATTGTATTGGGAGAGGGGATGGAATGGCTCAGGGCCACTTCTACGCTAACTTGTGCTGAAAACTGAAATTGGTGTTCCCCATGCATGAAAAATAGCAACTTCACTCATGCCAGCACCTGCAGACTTACCTTCCATCCTTCCCGCTGGCATCCATGCAGCCCTCCTCATTCTCACCTTCCATGCCTGCCCCCGCTGACCTCTAAATGCTGCTTCCTGCTGCCGACACCTCTCTCTCCGTCCTGCAGGGGAGACAGAGGCACCGGCGGCAGGAAACTGTTTAGCAGCTCTGCTGTTCATGGGAGTGGCAGGAAGGGCCCAGTGGGTGCCAAATGGCACCAACTCTTTTTCTCCTGGCAGGTGGGAGGTGAAAGTCGGCAGCAATGCTTCTCCGCAGAGGGCCTATCAGAAAAGGTGCAGAAGCCGCATCGGGAGGGGACGCTGGTGTCCCCTAGTACTTGGCGTCCTGTGCAACGACGCAGGTTGCAGACTCCAAGGCGTTAAATATGAGGCGGCCAAGCTGGCGAGGATACCTTATCTGCAGGAGGGAGGGAGGGAGGGAGGGAGATGTGTTTCAGAATGACTCCTAGGGCCGCATTGGTTTCCTCGATGTACAGAAAGGCCCAGAAACCACCACCAGCTGCGCGGCTTCATTTCCCTCTCTGGCCCCTGCATTGATGGATAATCGGGCACAGACACAGCGACATAAGAACAGACGCTGCTTCGAATCAGCGAGTCCAGCACCCAGGTCGATCGCAAGGAGGCCGGAGATCCAGCCCCTTCCTTCAGAAACTTGTCCAAACCTATTTAAAACTCAAGGGCGTTGCTAGTCCTTAGCACATTCCCTGGCAACAAATTCCACAGCTTAATTGTGTCTTCAGTCAAAGATACTTTTTAGTTTATTTTATATCATGGAGTGTCCCCTAGACTGAGGACTATTTGAAAGGAAAAACATTTTATAAATCTTCATTCTCCAGGTTGAAGAGCTCTAAGCCTTAAATTATCATCTTGCCTGCCCTTCTCTGTACCTTTTCTAGTTCTGCTTTATCGTTTTTGAGATGAGGAGATCAGAAGTGCACGCAATACTCAAGAGGTGGATTTATAGAGAGGCAATAGAGATTTGCTTTCCTTGAAACAAAATTTCCATTTCATTATTAAAACGAAACAACAGAGAGCGTAACAAAATTGTGTTTGTTTAAATAAAAAAGGCAATAGCCACCAGCCCCGGGATCTCCCCCTTTCTGTTGCAAAAACTGTGATTGTAAAAAGTCCCCACTGGGCCTTTCCCCCATCCCCAGGCTGACGTCTTTATGGTGCAGGAGCAATCCCTAGACGTCCGGTTCACAATGACGCCAGCTGGCGCCGGTCTCTGGCCCCTACAACCTCAGATTTCCTCGGCCCCATGAAGGAGCTTTACCATTGCAGGAAAGGTGAGGGAGGGATGGGGATCAGGCGCAGTGGGACTTGGCTTTATTTCTGAGAATGATGGGAGTGGGCTCCCAGGACTGCCTGCCACTGCTTTTCTTTTGTCTAAACACAAAACACAAATTTAGAAAACAAAAGCATAAAATAAACCCTTACATACCCCAAAGAGGCATCGTAGTTTCTGTCTCTTTCACACTAATTCCTAATGTTCTGTTTGCTTTTTTTTGACTGAGTTGAGGATTGTGACTGAGCTGAGGATTGTGACTGAGCTGAGGATTGTGACTGAGTTGAGGATTGTGACTGAGCTGAGGATTGTGACTGAGTTGAGGATTGTGACTGAGCTGAGGATTGTGACTGAGCTGAAGATTGTGACTGAGCTGAAGATTGTGACTGAGCTGAGGATTGTGACTGAGTTGAGGATTGTGACTGAGCTGAAGATTGTGACTGAGCTGAGGATTGTGACTGAGTTGAGGATTGTGACTGAGCTGAGGATTGTGACTGAGTTGAGGATTGTGACTGAGCTGAGGATTGTGACTGAGTTGAGGATTGTGTACGGTCATTGGAAGGTCCTTTTCCTGAGCAGTAACTCCTAACGTGGAACCCAGCATTGTGCATCTGTAGCTAGGATTCATTCTCCCTTTCCACTTACTCTCCTTTATCTGCCATTGAGATGCCCAGTTCCTCATTGCTCATATTTTAACTACTTTGAATACTTTTGTATCTTCTGCAGATTTGATCATCCATTGCTCCTTTTTCCAGATCGTTAATGAATGAAGGTAAACAACACCGTTCCCAGTACAAATCCCTGAGGGAGCCACTATTCACCCCTCTCCAGTGGGAAATCTCATTGTTCCTATCCTTTAACCCAGAGATTAGTGGGTCGAAGGAGCAATAATGTCTTGTCATTCTCTGATCAATGTCAGACAGGTCCCCAGTTGCTAATATTTAATTAATCAAAGTTTGATTTCCCATGTCCCTTAGATACCAAACCATGGTCTCTTTTCTGTCCAGATGTATAGTTGGCTAGGGCTTGTAACCTGCGATATGATATATTTATCAGACCTTAGTCTGTGCTTTACAACTCCCAGTGGCAGGTTTGTTTAAGACTGAGTGCAGCCAGGAGCATGCATGCTTGTCCACTTATCACAGAGGATTTGCACAGGGGGCACTTTCGTTACGTGCTGGAACGGCTTCATCATCAGGTTCACCTCCTCGTTCTTCGGTTTCTTTCTGTAACTGTTGCTACGCCTTTAGATCTGCTAATTCCTCCTCCCACCTTATTCTTTTCCTGATCATTACGGGGACTTTCATGAAGGGCACCTGCCTCTCTCTCATGTTCTTTTCCTTTTATTTGGGCTGTGGATTTCATTTACAAGCCATGGCATAAGTCAAATATCACAACCCATCGGCAGTTACTTCTTTTTATCCTTCTAGATTTCATTCCATTTACAAATATTCTTTTGCACCTCAGCTGCTTCCCTCCCAATTCTACCTTCCTTCATGCTTACAGGTATTATTTTGTTTTGGTAACAATTTGATATATGGCACATGCATTTTTGGGTGAAATTTCTAAGTTTGGGAAGGCAGATAAATAAATAATATCCATTTCTGCCAACTAGGCCCCATGACAGGAGGCTGCTCATGGTGGTCACCTTACAAACATTGGTAGACAGCAGCAGGAGGGAGCTGGCCCTGACACACAGCCCCTCGTCTCTACATCATCAACTCTGTCCCAATGAGAGGGAAGCTGCTGGCTAGGACAACTCGTGATCAAGCGGCTGATGAAAAACTCTGCATTTCATTTGTGCACCACGACCCTGCTGACCAAGCCCTCCCACGATGGAGACATCATGAAAAGGACATCGGGGTTCAGACATCAGTCGGAGGTTCTTCACTTCCCCATTCCCCTTTATCCTTCATGGTTACATGAGGAGGATTATTTTAGAAAGGAAATGACAGGCTTTACCTTTCCAGCTCACTAGGTAGGTTCTGCTCCCTCAGGTTCATGCAAATTCAGCTCAGGAGTCCTCAGACTTCACGCCCAACCCAGAGTGAAAGGACGATCATGCCCTCTCCCCTGCTCACAAACCCCACATCCACATTGCTGAGCTGGTGCTCTCAGCCGCCAGACATCAGAGCTGCAGCACAGGCTGGCGGTGATCTCCTGGTCCCTGCAGGAGGGGACGCTCCTCACCGGGGGCCTCCGATGTTTGACTCTGGAGGCAGGGTGAGGCAGCGGCTGTGGTACAGGTGTTTTGCAGGGGCACTTTTTGCTGCTTCAAAATTCTGCCACCTGAGGCTGCTGCCTCACCCTGCCTTATCAGAGAACCACTCCTGAGTCCCTCCTTGTGATGTGGGGCTATGTAAGTTCTTGTGTTCATTTCTATAACTTTTTATTTTCAGAGAAAAACTCTCTGCCTTGAAAGCAAGTAATTAATCTCTTGCACGATCAAATGACATGCCATGGAAACAAAAGAGTTATAAAGTAAGAAATATTAAGTAATAAAGCTTCCAAGGAATATTAATCTGTAAACCCAAATAAATAACTCTCAAGGATGTGGATCATCATTACAGCTCATACTGCTAATGTGATATAAAGTAAAGGGAATCATCCCGTGCTGATATCCTTTACATGTGAAAGGGGATCAAAGTCTATACTATTTGTCTAACTCTCCCTCCAAAGGCAGGGAATCCTTCAAATGACATTATTTGCCCCTGCTTGCCAGCTACTTCAGAAAGTCCAGACCTATAGGTATTTTCCGCATTCTAGTAATAATTAGCTTAGCTTTGATGATGGCTTATTGCTTTAGGGTATATCAAATTTAGAAAGTACTAATAACATTAGTAACTAAAAACAGCTTCAAGATGTGTGTTTGAAGGAAGCAAACTCTTCAGAATCATCTAATTGTGCCAGCAAATAAAGTTTGGCTGTGTGTTGAGCTTTAGGAGTCATTTCTTCAATAGCTTGTTTAACCTACTGGCCCCTACAATTTTTAGCCTTAAGTAGTTCCACCACCTGTGTGGAAGAGTTACCCTGAGAGTCCTCCAGCAAAGGCAGCAAACCCGTTTCATCAATAAGATGCATTTTTAGTGGAGAAGGGAGGAGGAATAGCCTAGTGGTTAGAGCACTGGACTATGAACCAGGAAACCAAGGTTCAAGTCCTGCTGTCACTCCTTGTGACCTTGGGCAAGTCACTTTACCCTACATTGCCTCAGGTACAAAAACGTAGATTGTAAACCCTCTGGGGATAGAGAAATACCTACAGTACCTGAATGTAAACCAGTGTGATATCTCAATTGAGATGAATGTCAGTATATAAAAATAATAAATAAATTTATTTTTGTTTTATAGGGCAGAAACTGCCACTCTGTGCAAGTAACCCCCATGTTTCTGTTAAGGGTAGTAACTGCCGCTCTGTGCAGGTTACCCCCATGTTTCTGTTAAGGGCAGAAACTGCCGCTCTGTGCAGGTAACCCCCATGTTTCTGTTAAGGGCAGAAACTGCCGCTCTGTGCAAGTAACCCCCATGTTTCTGTTAAGGGTAGTAACTGCCGCTCTGTGCAAGTAACCCCCATGTTTCTGTTAAGGGTAGTAACTGCCGCTCTGTGCAAGTAACCCCCATGTTTCTGTTAAGGGTAGTAACTGCCGCTCTGTGCAAGTAACCCCCATGTTTCTGTTAAGGGCAGAAACTGCCGCTCTGTGCAAGTAACCCCCATGTTTCTGTTAAGGGCAGAAACTGCCGCTCTGTGCAAGTAACCCCCATGTTTCTGTTAAGGGTAGTAACTGCCGCTCTGTGCAAGTAACCCCCATGTTTCTGTTAAGGGTAGTAACTGCCGCTCCGTGCAGGTTATCCCCATGTTTCTGTTAAGGGTAGTAACTGCCGCTCTGTGCAAGTAACCCCCATGTTTCTGTTAAGGGCAGTAACTGCCGCTCTGTGCAAGTAACCCCCATGTTTCTGTTAAGGGTAGTAACTGCCGCTCTGTGCAAGTAACCCCCATGTTTCTGTTAAGGGTAGTAACTGCCGCTCTGTGCAAGTAACCCCCATGTTTCTGTTAAGGGTAGTGACTGCTGCTCTGTGCAGGTTACCCCCATGTTTCTGTTAAGGGTAGTAACTGCCGCTCTGTGCAAGTAACCCCCATGTTTCTGTTAAGGGTAGTGACTGCTGCTCTGTGCAGGTTACCCCCATGTTTCTGTTAAGGGTAGTAACTGCCGATCTGTGCAGGTTACCCCCATGTTTCTGTTAAGGGCAGTAACTGCCGCTCTGTGCAGGTTACCCCCATGTTTCTGTTAAGGGCAGTGACTGCCGCTCCGTGCAGGTTACCCCCATGTTTCTGTTAAGGGTAGTGACTGCCGATCTGTGCAGGTTACCCCCATGTTTCTGTTAAGGGTAGTAACTGCCGCTCTGTGCAGGTTACCCCCATGTTTCTGTTATGGGTAGTAACTGCCGCTCCGTGCAGGTTACCCCATGTTTCTGTTAAGGGCAGTGACTGCCGCTCCGTGCAGGTTACCCCATGTTTCTGTTAAGGGTAGTAACTGCCGCTCCGTGCAGGTTACCCCCATGTTTCTGTTAAGGGTAGTAACTGCCGCTCCGTGCAGGTTACCCCCATGTTTCTGTTAAGGGTAGTAACTGCCGCTCCGTGCAGGTTACCCCCATGTTTCTGTTAAGGATAGTAACTGCCGCTCCGTGCAGGTTACCCCCATGTTTCTGTTAAGGGTAGGAAATGCCACTCCGTGCATGTTACCCCCATGCTTCTATTTAGACTAGTAACCTACTCTCCATGCAGGTTACCAAGAGTATGCTGATGGTTATCTGTCATCAGGAGAAATTATTTTAATTGAAAAAACTGGAAGAGCGAACCTTTGAATAGAGGTTGTTCTCAATCTGGCTAAGGGTCATCAGTGAAGCCTGAAGCTCATGTTCAACATTTTTGTGTAATTCTTGGATTGGTTCAATAAAAGATATCAGAGTCTGCAAAGACCTTGACAGGGTAAGAGATAAAGCAACGATAACGTGTTGTGTATGAACAATAAAAGGAAGAGAACTGTTTTTTTTTTCCATACACAGCACACTTCACATCTGCCATACATCTCATCCTGGTAATAACCCATTGTGCTACAGCCTCAGTCCCTGCCAACAAGCCTGCTTTGTGGGGCTCTGGCTCCCTCTAGTGCCTCAATTCTGCACTGCAGAAGTCACTTCAAAATCTGCTGAAGGCATGAGAGAAGCTGTGTATCCATGGGTTCCCCACTGATGCAATACGTGATTGGACACACGTCCATAACCCCAGATCCAATATGGCGATTAGCACATCCAAATCACCGCACAGCTAATAGCGCTCATCCCATGCAAATTCCATGTAGATGAGGCTATTAGCTAATCCCTGAGAAGCATAAAATTTTCTGTGTGGACAATGCGCCCATTGCAATGTGGAAAATGTTATGGCAGCCTGGGGCTTTATGCGATTCCTTCGTAGCGTATTATTAAGTAGGGGGAATTAAATAAAGCAGATTTAGTTAAACAATTTTGTGAAAAAAAAAATCTGGATGCCTAATTGATGGTCCAGGCCATGTATCCTGTGCGTATCTATGCTGATAGCAGGAGAAAACAGATGCCTGAAGATTGAGCATCTGTTTTCCCAACTTCCTTGACAGCCACCTCTCCTGTGCGCCCGATGCTGAGAAGGGGCTAGGATGCACACATTTTTCCTAGCGCTTCCTTTTTTGTGCGACCTCTAATATAAATATTGGATCACGCCCAGTAGAAGTGGCTGGGTCGTGTTTTCTATGCTGCAACGTGTGCTGAGCCTGTGATGTGATATCATGTACCAAGGTGTTCCAGCAACTTCTCATAGAGGCTCCCATTCTAGAACCTGTTCAGTATGTAAGGGAAGCTTGCACTGTGGTCTGTGCTGTATCTTTGCTGTAAATCTGGCATCAACTATGAACATGAAATTTGCCAGTGAAAAATTGTAATTTATAATAATAGTAGAAATGAATAGGTAAGATAATGTTCACTTCTCTTTTATTACCACTAGATAGCAGCACACACTTACTTGGTAAATGTGGATAGACAGAAACAGGTAGATCCATGGAGACTGGAGCTTAAATGCCTTTATTTGGATGCCAAATGTTGATCTGTGCAAGATTTCCAGAGTTCTGTATTTTTGTTCCATCACAACATTCTGTTTATGTTAATAAAACATTCTTGATGGATTCATTGCATTTTGGTGATATTCATGTTGCTATTAATGTGTTAAGGGTAGCAGGTGAGTGAGCTCTTTCTTCTGTGGTGTAATTGATGCAGCCTCAAGGGTGAATCCACGAGGCCTGTGCTGGCAGCTGGCGGATGCACCCTGTAGCAGGACAGTCTGGAGCTTCACCCTACCAGCCACCTCCCTTGCAGAGCCCTTGGGTTCTGGCGGCCAGCAGGACTTAGGCAGGTCCCTAGGGCAGTGAAGGTAGTTAAAATCCAAAGGCACAGCGATGTCAGAGTAATGATTCCAGGAACAGGCTAAAGTTGGGGCAGGCCACTGGTATAGGTGGTGGAATCTAGGCAAGGCGGCAGGTAACCGTAGCAAGGTCCAAGCAAGAGGTCAAGATCCAGAGAGTCAGGCCAAGGGAGGATGTAGACTGGATGAGATGGGCAGGACAGGACAAAGCTGGACAAGGAAGACTGGACGAGGCAAGGCTGACAACACACACTGCAAAGCAGGAGACCCATTGCAGAGGCATCTGATGCTTATCCAGAGGAGCCTTTACATAGGAGGATGTTGATGACATCATCAGAAGGCACCAAGGTCCAAGTTCCCACTGAGGGCCCTTTAAATGAGGAACTGCCAGGTGTGCTTGCATCTAAAGCAGTGGTTCTCAACCTTTCTAATGCCGTGACCCCGCAATACAGTTCCTCATGTTGCGGTGACCCCAAACCAAAAAATAATTTTGGTGGCTACTTCAAAACTGTAATTTTGCTACAGTTATGATTCGGAATGTAAATACCTGATATGCATTATTTATTCTCATTGCTACAAATCAAACATAATTTAAACATAGTGATCACAAAAACAATATTTAATTATATGTTGAGAAATATTTATTACTAATTCCAATAAATAACATTTCACCATGGCATAGCATGGGTTTAAATATAACAGTAATGTAACAGTAAACAACAGTGCAATAATTTGCAACAGTATGCTGCCAAATTCAGTGAGATGGTTGTGGTTGCTTCTTGCTTACCAATTCAGAAATGATTACACACAAAGCACCTTACACAGTATTGTGTGTATGGTGTGTGTACTGTTTTTACATTATTAACCTTTTTTAAACCAGCAGGCTCTCTTGGCTCTCCGCCTCTTGCCTCTCCGCCTCCTAGGTTTCTGTCCTCCGGCGCTTGCTGCGTCCGCCCACTGATGACGTCAGCAAGTGCCGGACACATGTAATGCGCTGCTATGGACTGTGGAGCGTTCCCCCCGCTTCCCCCGCCCCTTAGGCCCCGGATGGATGATGCAATCACGTCTGCGCATGCGCGCAGGCATTCAGTTTGGAACACGCATCCATAACGGCGTGCGTTCCAGCTGAATAGCGCTGCTGCAGACGGTAGCGCGACTTCTCAGCGGTTAAAGCCATCAGAAATATGTATTTTCCGATGGCTTTAGGCGACCCCTATGTTTTGGTCGTTCGACCCCCGCCGGGGTCGCGACCCACAGGTTGAGAACCGCTGATCTAAAGGAAGCTGGGAGGAGCGGTGGTCGGTGGCGTCCTGATTCCTGACTGTGAAATGCTGTCACCAGCCTCAGGGGTGAGAGAAGGGGCTCGCAAAGCATCCCGTGGGCGTGGATGGTAACATAATGCTATTTTATCTGTATTTTATAATCCGCTATGAACAAAAATTGTTAATATGGTGAGCTATAAATTATTGTAAATAAATAAATATAGGATATAGTACGTTAAAGCAGGGCTTCTAAAACAGACAGTTGGATCTTCAGGGATATCCACAATGAGAAGTTTGCATACAATGGAATATAAAGTAACATAGAAATTGACGGCAGATAAAGATCAAAATGGCCCATCCAGTCTGCCCAGGATGGAGTTCAGGGTTGTTACTGCCGCTCCGTGCAGGTTACCCCCTCATCTTCTTTTTAGGGGTGTAACTGCTGCTCTGTTATGTGTTAATTTCTCTCTCTTTGCATTTGTCTACTCATCCATTCATCAATACATGCATTAGTTCATCCATGCCAGATCATTTTTCCTATTATCCCATCATCTACCCTTCCCACATCCATCTATTAATATTGTTCAGTCCATCCCTATATGCATAGCCCTCCATTCACTCATTTTCCGTCTCTCCTTTTGTCCAGCCGAGCATCATTCCATCGAGGATCCATTTCTGTCTTCCTGACAGCACAGGCTCTTAGGTACGGCATGCTAAAGGGTACCCAGCCTGGCAGGCAGTGCACTGGGTGTGTGATCATGTGATCACTGGATGAGAAGGGGTCAGGAAGCCCTGGTATCTGTTCTCAGTCTCTTCTGCCAGGACCACACTGTGTGTATCTGGGGCCTGAAAATCTTCTTTTCTGTGCTACCTGCAGTTCCTGCATCAAGGTTCGTATCTCCTCTTCAGTGCATGGCTGAGACAGGGTCTGCCTGCCTCCAAAGCCTGAGACCTGGCCCTCATGCTGTGCTCTCTCTAACCTGCCTGAATCTGTTGTCTTTTCTCCACCATGGGCTATAAACAGTATCCTACGAGACACCGGAGCTGAAATCATCTAGCACCAAAAACCTCTGGGCAACACATGAGAAACTGTCATGCCAATAAAGTTCTCTGAATCTCTTTCCCTTCCTGTCTTCCATTTTAAGCTTTAATTCATTCCTTTCTTTGTAACTTTGAAAACCAGGTCACAGGTTTTTCTAACCCTGAGCTGCCTCAGTATCGTGGGGGTTGTGGCTGAAACCCCACTCGCTCCACAGCTTCCTCCTTCCTCACACCTTCTCTTTTCTCTAATTAACATTTTTATTGTTAGCAATGAATCATCTCACAATAGCACAGTAAAACATTCCAGTTTCAACAGATAATAAAACAGAAATCATTATAGAAATAAAAAGATAATCTTTACAAAGCTGCTTAATGTTGTTAAACATTGAACCCCCCTCTACTCTCTCCCCGCCCCTTCCCTCTCCTCTCTCCCTGCCTTCTCCTCACCCGCATGTGTCATGCCTTGGTTCTCATATTTTGAATTAATATTATATTTATTTATGTTTTAAAGGCGATTGCTTATCATGATAAATAAAACAGGTGTCCGTTTTGTAATTTCATTTTCAGACTTGTCCAGGTGAGGCTATTTCAGTCCTGCGATGCTGGAGGTTTGTAGAAAGACCCCTGCTTTGAATGATTTACATTTCTTCCTGTTCAGGGGGTGCAGTGACTCCCTAATCATCACAGGCTTGGAGGGGAAATCCTTCCCTCTTCTTCCTTTGCAGTGCTTGGGCTCACTTTTCTGTACCTGTGCCTAGGGACGTTGTGGTGAAAGGGCGCACAAGGTGGCCATTCAGCCTCAGAAGCAGGGTCCTGTTGGACGTCTCCCCTTAAAGGCACGGGAGCGGGCTGGTGGCACTGCTCCCGTGCCTTTAAGGGGTGGATAAAAAGAAGACATTGCTGCTAAGGCTGAGAGGCAGGGCTGGGGGATTCCCCTATCCCACTGTGCACAAGATTAATGTGGCACTGCCTCAGCTGAGCAGTCATTTGTATTTCTTTATCCTCCTCCCTGCATAACAGCCTTTGGTAAGGGGCCACAGACTGTGCTTCCTAGGGAACTGAGCAGCTGTACATCCCACCTCCCACCCATAGGAGTCACAGTAGTGCAATGACTGTGGCTCTCTCTGGGGCTATGAACGCTACTTCTGCAGCAAGTCTGGACTCTCTGCTGGCCACATGAATACAGGCTGGGTATCCCACATGGCAATACACAGCATTGCATCTAGACCATCCCTCCCCATCTACTGTGAGGGTGAATGGGATCTGAACCCGTGACCTTGGAATAGCTAAACTGTGACCCTGCCACAGAGCTACAGAGGCTGCTGGCTTTCCTGGGAGAGTCAGAGAAGCCCCTGCCTCTTATTCCCAGCAGTATATAAGGCATGTTCAGAAGCCACACAGTGCTGCTTCGACAGCCATCTTGGCATCTGCCCTACAGAATGTGATATGGTGGGGTCCTGCCCCCAACTCATAATACAGCAAGACACGAGAGCCATCGAGCCAGACTCAAGGAAAGGGAACCCAGAGTGAGGCTGCACACGAGAGACCGGTACAGTCTATGGCACTGAGGCTGCAAATCCGGCTCAAGAGGAGGCTGAGGGTGCGCATCAGCAGGAAGGGAATGGTGGCCCAAGCAATGCTGGGATAAGCCCTACCCTGAAACCGAGGCTTATAAACCCTTACAGCAGCAGGCCCAGCTCTCTAGGGACCCCACTCCATCACAGAGGACAACGGAGGTGGAGATTGACTGAGTCAGTCTTGGATAAATTTGGCTAATTCTAAGGCAAGTTGGTAGACAAGCCCAGGCAGAAGAGAGCCACATTTTGTGTTATTCTGTTACACAGCTTCTGGCTGGCGAGGGGAGAGAGTTCCCAGGAATACAAGGTGACCCTGGATCAGCTCTTTCTGCCCTGTCCTGTGAGATGCAGGGACCACACAGAAGCCCGTTTAGCCTTTGTAGGGTTTTCCCCCTTTCCTTGCTTTTCCTGTTGGGCTAGAGCTGCAGCGCTTTACACAGGCGGCCGCTGTGCTACCAAACCAGGACGTTCAGTCAAGATGAACTGAGACGCTACTGGACCCTGAGAGCCCTCGTATCTGTCAAACATCCCCACTCTCCGGAAATGTCCCGACAGGACACACTACCCTTTTGTTTCTTCATTTCCAAGCCATGATCTGTCTAAGTACCCAAGCCTTGTTCTGTCTGAAGTATCCTGTTGCACGATTCCGGCACAAGTATTTGAAGATTCCGGCACATGATTTGAAGATTCCGGCACAAGTATTTGAAGATTCCGGCACATGATTTGAAGATTCCGGCACAAGTATTTGAAGATTCCGGCACATGATTTGAAGATTCCGGCACAAGTATTTGAAGATTCCGGCACATGATTTGAAGATTCCGGCACAAGTATTTGAAGATTCCGGCACAAGTATTTGAAGATTCCGGCACATGATTTGAAGATTCCGGCCCAAGTATTTGAAGATTCCGGCACATGTAATTGAAGATTCCGGCACATGTATTTGAAGATTCCGGCACATGTAATTGAAGATTCCGGCACATGATTTGAAGATTCCGGCCCAAAGATTCCGGCCCAAGTATTTGAAGATTCCGGCCCATGTATTTGAAGATTCCGGCCCAAGTATTTGAAGATTCCGGCCCATGTATTTGAAGATTCCGGCCCAAGTATTTGAAGATTCCGGCCCATGTATTTGAAGATTCCGGCCCAAGTATTTGAAGATTCCGGCCCATGTATTTGAAGATTCCGGCCCAAGTATTTGAAGATTCCGGCACATGTAATTGAAGATTCCGGCACATGTATTTGAAGATTCCGGCACATGTAATTGAAGATTCCGGCACATGATTTGAAGATTCCGGCCCAAAGATTCCGGCCCAAGTATTTGAAGATTCCGGCCCATGTATTTGAAGATTCCGGCCCAAGTATTTGAAGATTCCGGCACAAGTATTTGAAGATTCCGGCACATGTAATTGAAGATTCCGGCACAAGTATTTGTGTACAGCTCACCTGTACACAAAGCTTCCTGCTTCACAGTCCAATCTCCAGTGTCCTGCCTTCACTCAGAAGGAGGGGGTTTCTTTAGCCTGGAAAAATGAAGACTGGGAAGCGACTTGATACCTGATGACAGAAAGTCGCTGTTCTCCATCGCCACTGAGGGAAGGAGAAGAAGTCCAGGACGTTCCTTACAAAAGCATTCAAGCATTGGGCCAGGACACCTGCTGGAGACAGAGGTGGAATGTTTGTCATTGGAGAATAGATGTTATAGAGAGGCAGGAGAATGCAGTAGATGACCTCTCATCCTGCCCTATGAGTCAAGGGTAAATTCTGCTTGATCTTGTTGGCTCTCTCTCATCTCTTTGCATTTGTGATGGAACCAGGTTTCTACTCCATCTATCAACCTCTTTGAAAGCTTTTCAAGACTCACATTCCCACCCTTTGGGCTGACTTTTGATATTTTCTTTGTCCTTCTTATATTGTCAAGTTTATAATAATGTTATGCTTGTAAGACTTTGCACTGTACAGGGCTTTGATGCTAAAGCATTTGATAAATATATGCAGTGAAGGAAAAACAAATGTAAATGAAATATTGCGTATTGCCAAAATTAGTGCATGAAATATAGATAAACAGATATTCAAAGCAAACAAGCTTTTTCTCATGTTTATGTAGAGGCTGATGACCTTCCAACCGTCCTTGCTTCTCAAACATGTGCCTTACTTGAGGATGCTTCTCAGTGATGGCCTGGAGCGTATACTCACTAGATCTGGCAGGCCACCTTCTGCCACTGCATTGTAGGACTCAGCTGTGAGTGTAATGTTGCTTCTGGGGAGAGGAATCCTGTCTACAGTACTGTATGTTCTTTTCTATGTTGGTTTTAGCCTAAGAATATAAGAAATTGCCATGCTGGGTCAGACCAAGGGTCCATCAAGCCCAGCATCCTGTTTCCAACAGTGGCCAATCCAGGCCATAAGAACCTGGCAATTACCCAAACACTAAGAAGATCCCATGCTACTGATGCAATTAATAGCAGTGGCTATTCCCTAAGTAAAATTGATTAATAGCCATTAATGGACTTCTCCTCCAAGAACTTATCCAAACCTTTTTTAAACTCAGCTACACTAACTGCACTAACCACATCCTCTGGCAACAAATTCCAGAGCTTTATTGTGCATTGAGTGAAAAAGAATTTTCTCCGATTAGTCTTAAATGTGCTACTTGCTAACTTCATGGAATGCCCTCTAGTCCTTCTATTATTTGAAAATGTAAATAACCAAGTCACATCTACTCGTTCAAGACCTCTCATGATCTTAAAGACCTCTATCATATCCCCCCTCAGCTGTCTCTTCTCCAAGCTGAACAGCCCTAACCTCTTCAGCCTTTCCTCATAGGGGAGCTGTTCCATTCCCTTTATCATTTTGGTTGCCCTTCTCTGTACCTTCTCCATCGCAACTATATCTTTTTTGAGATGCGGCGACCAGAACTGTACACAGTATTCAAGGTGAGGTCTCACCATGGAGCGATACAGAGGCATTATGACATTTTCCATTTTATTAACCATTCCCTTCCTAATAATTCCTAACATTCTGTTTGCTTTTTTGACTGCTGCAGCACACTGAGCTGATGATTTTAAAGTATTATCCACTATGATGCCTAGATCTTTTTCCTGGGTGGTAGCTCCTAATATGAAACCTAACATTGTGTAACTACAGCAAGGGTTATTTTTCCCTATATGCAACACCTTGCACTTATCCACATTAAATTCATCTGCCATTTGGATGCCCAATCTTCCAGACTCACAAGGTCCTCCTGCAATTTATCACAATCTGCTTGTGATTTAACTACTCTGAATAATTTTCTATCATCTGCAAATTTGATTATCTCACTCGTCGTATTCCTTTCCAGATCATTTATAAATATATTGAAAAGCACCAGTCCAAGTACAGATCCCTGAGGCACTCCACTGTTTACCCTTTTCCACTGAGAAAATTGACCATTTAATCCTACTCTCTGTTTCCTGTCTTTTAACCAGTTTGTAATCCATGAAAGGACATCGCCTCCTATCCCATGACTTTTTAGTTTTCTTAGAAGCCTCTCATGAGGGACTTTGACAAACGCCTTCTGAAAATCCAAATACACTACACCTACCGGTTCACCTTTATCCTCTCTTATCCATTCTTTATCCCTTCAAAGAAGTGAAGCGGGTTTGTGAGCCTATTATTATTATTATTATTCTTTGTTTGTGAATTTTTGCCAGGCAGACCTGGGTTCGGCTCTTACTTATTCTAGGTCATCCTTAAATCATTCTGGGGTTCGTAATCACATTCCTTTTCAGAAGGACAATCCCATAACATCTTGCATCAGATCTTTGGCAGTTCACCTGGCGACATCTGGAGGTGGGGACACCTGATCCTCACGCACTCTGCCCCAGGCAGGTATTTTTGTAGCTGTGAAGATGTCCCCAGTTCTTCCCGGGGAATCGTGCGTGGGTAGGGACAGAAAGTCCCCCAGGGATAAGGTGGCCTGTGGTATTGAAGGGTAGGGGAGGACCCCTGGGTGCTCTCTTCTGATGACTGCATGTGTCCCTATTGGGCCAGAACAAGACATTTGCTCACTCACAACAAACCCCAAAAGAGAGAACAGTTGGGTTCTACAACAGAGGGAAAAATATGAATTTGGATAAAAATGGGAGCCCCAGGCACATAATGGCTTCTTCAGGCAGCTCCATCGCAGAACAGTTCTTTTCTGTCTCTTTGCTCTCGGGTGAACAAGGAGACGAGGACTCTGGGTCACCTTTTAAGCTTTGACCCTGTTACATTCTGGGGTCATACTTCTAATGTCCGAAGGAAAAGCCGAAGTTTCGGTCCCAGCATGCAATGTGAGAGGACCTGGTCTCAGCCTGGCCCAGTAACTGATGCCATGTAACTGGCAGTCCTGGTTTCTGTGCCTTGGCCTTTCTTAGGAGTGAATCTGCCAGATGACCCAGTTTAAGGAGGGAGATTTTATTGGCCACTCCTGGTTTTGAATGTACATCCTAATGCATTGTGGTAGTTGTAGTCTCTGTTTTTTAAAATAATTTACTCTTCATTGCAATTTTAAGAATCAATATAATCATCATTCACACACAAGGGTCTAATTAGAGCACAAATCATAACTCAAATTCCAACTACTAGTCATCAGACTTAATCACCATGAGATGATATTATCTTGTTTACCTGCTTCTTCTATTTGAAATCAACACTGCAGATACCAGAATGCATAGGGTGGACAATATCACAAGGCCAGTATTTGCCTAAAATCTCCCTCCTTGAACTGAGGCACTGGGCAGCTCTGCAATCTATGGAAGATTTATTCAGCAGGGGCCGTGCGACCCTCTCAGAGCCAGGGAGGGAAACGTAACGGAATGAGAGGATTAAATATTAAAAAGAGAGGTTTCGATTCCTTTTGCTGCTTTAAATCCCGTGAAATGAGACGTGTCTGCCGTCCCCTGCAGCCTTCCTCTGGTTTATGGGTCCATAAAAGGCCTCAGCCTGCAGCTTGTCATGCATTATTCAGTGCCGCCTGCCCTGGCACCGTGTGCGGAGCTGAGTGCAGGGAGGTTACCATTCTGCAGTCATTTGTTTTTCTAAGGTTTTTTAGCAGTCTTGAGGCTGATTTTATTTATTATTTGTTTAAAATGTTTCATAATCTGCAAAATCCACAATGTAGATAATATTTCACTAAGAAGTAGATTTTCAAAGAGTTACGCGCGTAATTTCCAGGGGGCGGGGCTAGAGGCTCCCGGCACAGGGGCCATTTGCTGCTGTGCTGGGGGATCACGTGCCAGCAGGTGCAAAAGGTAAAATAAAGATTTGGGGGAGGGGGGAGTTAGTGTAGGGGGTTGGGAACTGAGGAAGGCTACGGGCATCAGCGTGTGCAGGATGCACAAGTGTGCACCCCCTTGCTCGTGCCGACCCCCGATTTTATAACACGCGCATATTATAAAATGCGGTGTCCATTTAAAATCTATGCAGCTGATTATGATTGGTTTAGGTCCTCTCTGTCCTGGCATTGGTGCCACTGTATCTGTGTGGTTTCCTCTAAAACAGGCGTTCCATGGCCTTCCACTCTGTCAGCATTGCTGTTTAATATTTATTTGCTCCCAGTTTAGCATTTTCTTGTTTGCTGGAGAGTGTTCAAAGTAAGTAGACCAGCGGAAAGAATGCACACACCACTTAACTGTTTCTGAAATGTATTATTAAGTGTTTATTTCAGAAAATAAAACATCTATGCAAAACTAAAAAGCCTCGTGTCTTCAGAAGTGCAGGACAGATGCAGGGCAGATCAGAAGGAAAACCTGAAAGCAACAAACAGGTAGGGAGCATCCCATCAGCTCAACCCCCTGGTCCAGTCACAAGCAGTGTCAGAAGGAGATTGAACATTGGATGTTAAATTTGAGCAAGACAGAGATAATTCTTCTGAGCAGGATCTCATGCATTGATGCACCTTTGTCTTTTCAGTACAAGGGGTCACTAGATCAAGATTTCACATATAAAAGGAACTTGGTATTCTTTTTAAATCTAATATATTGTTCTGAGCACGGTGATCTTTCTTCAAGTGGCAAATTCTCAGACGGCTTAAGCCCTTTCTGAACAGACACTCATTTTATCTGATCTTGATTACTGTAATTCCTGCCAGGATATGCTATTTGAGCTTTACAAGTAATGCAAAATTCAGCAACTTGCACAGTAACTGGTACAAAGCAAATGGAAGATATTACACCTGTTTTGCAAGCTCGACACTGGTTACCAGTACAGGCCAGAATCAAATTCAAGAATCTCTCTCTTATATAAAGCACTAAGTCATGAGGCTCCTCAATGCGTCAGTGCCCTCTTAAAGATCAATAGGCCACAAAGACATTTACAGTCTACAAATTGTAACCTGTTAGATGTCCTCTCATCACAACTATTTATGGGAGAGAACATTTACAATTGCTGGCCTTAAACCTTGGAACTCTTTATCTGACAGTATTTTATTTTATTTATTTTTATTTAAAAATTTTGTATACCATCATTCGCAAGAAACACCACAACGGTTCACATCATAGAATCATAAAAGCAACAATAAATTCTGGTAGTTAAAATACAATAAGATATTTAAACAAAATAAAATTATTAATAAAAAGACAGGTAAAAAAACCCAAAAAAACTTAAGAATAATCGCCATGTTTTTAAGTCCTTTGGGAAACAACTGAAAAACATTTTTTTTGTGGAAGTACTTGGAAGTAATGATTACCTTGTGACCTTTTTGTATTAGGTTGGAGATGACTCTGTGTGCAGTTATCTCACTTTGAACTACTGTTGGAGTTGGACACTGCTCTGCATCAGCCTCTGGAGGCTGAGAATAGGGATGTGAATCGTTTTTTGATGATTTAAAAAAATCATCCGATATTTTTTAAATCGTCAAAAATCGTTAGAGTGCGCGATACAATAGACATTCCCCCGATTTATGGTGAAAAATCGTTAATGGGTTAGTGTCCACTAACGGGAGTTATTTGGGGGGAGGGCAGGAAAACTGGCACACCAAAACAACCCCTAAACCCATCCCGACCCTTTAAAACTAAACCCTTACCTTCCCCCACCCTCCCGAACCCCCCCAAAACTTTTTACGAGTACCTGGTGGTCCAGTGGAAGCCCCGGGACCGATCTCCTGCTCTCGGGCCATCGGCGCCATTTTGGCTGCCACTAATAAAAATGGCGCCGATGGCCCGATAAAAAAATAAACCACCGACCCTTTAAAAATGACCCCTTTGTTTCCCCCACCCTCCCGAACCCCCCCAAAACCGTTTTAAAATTACCTGGTGTTAATCTTTAAAGATGGCGCCGACCATCTTTAAAATGGCCGGCGCCATTTTTAAAGATGGCACTAAATAAATAAATAAATAATAGCCAATTCCAGTTTCAACGCTCCTAAAGAGAATCCTGCCATATGGGAGTGCAAGGGGTGCAGAGGAATGAATCCCATGTCTATATGGATTTTTCTTAACTGCAATGTGCCTAAATCAATTTCTGATACAATACCTACTCTTCCAAAAACTTTACAAGAAAAGCCTGTTTCAACATTGGTTTCACATAACATGCACTTACTGAGATCCCTAGTTCACTCAGTGATTAATCTGCAGCTCTAAGCACCAGTCAGCAAAACCTGAACCTAAATTAAAACCCTTGATTTTTACTCCTTTTATCTTTATCAAAAACTTATGAATCAGCTATACATATATTCTAAGTGATGTACAAATAATCATAAAACCATGAGACTCACAGGACATAAAAGACATGTAAATGAAATAACAATTCTTATATACTGTTCATGCTCTAGAAATATTCAAGGTTAGCAAGTAAAAGGTTAATAAAATGCCTGTTTAAATAGCCAAGTTTTAAGCAATGTCTTGAAGACCTTCATGCTGTTGGCCACATGCAGAGCTTCTGGAAGAGAATTCCAGAAAGTGGGTGTTGCAACTGAGAAGGCAGAGTCTCTTGTACTGCTGAGCCTGGCATGTAGCAAAGATGGAATATCCAACAGTCCCCTCTGTAATGACCTTTATTGGCATGTCGAGCATTAGACATGCAACAGTGCATTGCACCAAAGACAGACACAGTGAAAACTACTTACTACAAACACAATAAAAACTACTTACCAAGGTAACTTAAAATGTTATCAGCGAAGACTGACTCAGAGCATGATTGCAATGATTCCATGGCTTACCTGTTCTGTTCACAGACACCAGACTACCTGAAGCAGAAAGGACTAATTAGCTTAGGTAAAGCTCAGTCCTTGACAGCTGCATTCCAGCAGCTGCTAATGAGCTCTTCAGTGAAGCCTTTAAGAGCAACATGTGCTTTTACCAGCCTTAAGCTACACACACAAAATCCAGACCCAGAAGAGCTCTGCCTCAGACACCCAGTGCTCAGAAAAAAGCACTATCCAGTCCCTCAGCTCAGTAAAGGGCTCCAGCTTTGTTCCAGTCAGCCCAGGAGGGGAACATGCCAGCTTAATGCACTCAGAAGAATATAGAACGTTTCATGCTGGGTTAGACCAATGCTTCTTCCTGTCTCCCACAGTGATCAATACAAGTCACTTTGAAGAACCCAGCAGATTACAGTGGGGAGATACATTCCCTATTGCTTGTTCCCAGCCTACCTGGATGATAGTCTCTAATGTTACTGTCCTCAAAAAATGCATCTAAACTGACTTTAAACCCATTTATACTACTAGTCTCCTCCCTCACTGTACAGATGGGGATTTCCTGAGTGCTCTGCTCTGTGGGTGACAGTGCTGAACTTTGTTTAGATTGCTAGCCCTGCAGTTGCCAAAGGTAGTCTGCTGGATTATATTGCACTGGATTGGTCTATATCTACCCATTGATCTCTAGAGACACGCAAAGAGGAGATTTACAGAAAGAGAGTGAAAGGGAGCAAGAACAAGATAAAGTCAGAGAGACAATAAGGGAGAATGGGAGAGAGAGAGTGTGTGCAAGTAGATAGGAGCCGTTTCAATGTCAGAAAGAACAGTCTAATCCACTCCTGGTTTTATCCTGTCACATGCATGGACTTGCAAATCTGATTTTCTTGGGGAAATCATAAATTCATGCATGCACTGGGCTAAAGGAAGCACTGGATTAACTTGTTCCTTATGACATGAAGGCAGGTGGCAATCTGAAGAGATGGTGAGAGTGAGAATGAGAGATGGAGCAAGAGAGCGGTAGTTAAATAAAGACAGCGAGAGAAAGGCAGTGACAGTCTGGATTTGAATTTTAGATTTAATTACTTGTCTTTAGCTCAGTTTATAGGAGCTCCAGACAACTTATAATTCAGGTACATCTTGATGAAAGGAGAAAAGGGCCCCACAGTGTGGAATTCACTTCCTCTGTGTGCAGGTCTCATCCCAGAATCCAATCAAGAACATCCTGAAAACTCCTTTCTTTAAAGAAGCTTTTGCAGCCCACAGTGCAGACAATAAAACATAGCTCCAGCAGCCTCTGCTTTGTTTATGTAATCACTGTTTTTAATTTAACATGCTTCTTTATTGATGTACATATTGGAACCCGCCCTGAAATTGGTGAGATATAAATATTTTAACTAAATCAATTCTGAAGCTATTTCCCTGCCCATGAGGATCTACAGTCTAAATTGTGCCATGCAAGTTATCCCTAGAAACAGTCAAAGGGGAAAAATAAGAGAAAGTGTGAGTGAGA
The DNA here is from genome assembly GCF_901001135.1 of Rhinatrema bivittatum. Classification (NCBI taxonomy): domain Eukaryota; kingdom Metazoa; phylum Chordata; class Amphibia; order Gymnophiona; family Rhinatrematidae; genus Rhinatrema; species Rhinatrema bivittatum. Next base: position 1,834,354 of record NC_042631.1, read on the forward strand.
GACTGCTAGAAAGGGCAGGTCACTTCAGCCTCCATCCACTGGGAGCCCTCTGGATACAGGACCTGAGCGTAATCCGCTTTGATGCATTATAATAAAAGAATAAAGAAGAGGCATGTGTATGAGACGTGTGTGTGTGTGTGTGTGCCACCTCTCTCCTGATCTGCGTGGGAGTGGGAGTTTCTCTCCTGATCTCTGCCATGTAGAGAGCTTTCCTGGCACAGCTGGTCCCCTCCACAGATCCTGCGGAAAGCAGCTCAGCTGCTGCCAGCGTCCTGGCTAATCTGTAATCCCAGTCGGAGCTGAATCATGCTTTTATCTGCTTCAGCTCTGCGCACACATCCGTGCTGGCTGGCAGCTGCTGCCCCTTGTCATTGTCCAGGATTTGTCTCTGTCATTCCCTTATCTTTCAAACACCGACTTTGTTTTCTGTCTTGTGATCCAGTAGGAATGATTTTTCTCTGTTTTTGTTTTTATTGTCACCAAACTCTCAGACTCAAGGTTTGCTTTGATAGATGAAGCTTTTATTTCAAACAGCACCTTCTCCCTCTCCCCATCACTCTCCCCTTCCTTCTCCCATGAGGAAGGGCTACGATTTACTCACTGTGGCCTCTTCACAGAAACAGAAATTGTTGCTAGATAAGGACCATTTGTGCCTGGCTGCTGTGCTGTCATAGGTCTTCACCCTTCCTTCATCACTAAGGACACTCTAAGTCTATCTCAGAGATGCTTGAATTCTGCAACTCTTTCCTCTCCTAAAATCTCTGCTGGAAGCCTGTTCCAGGTGTTCACATCCCTCCCACTGAAAAAGTATTTTCACACATCCAGCTAAATTCTAGCCTTTGAGCAATATTTAGAAACATAGAAATGATGGCAGGAAAGGACCAAATGGTTCATCCAGTCTGCCTGGTAGTATCTGCTGTGCCATACAAGTTACCCCCATGCTTATCAGTTTCCCACACCATAAAAGCCAGGACCCTCGTTCATTGCTGTTGAATCCAATTCCCTGTTATGCCCCTGCTGTTGAAGCAGAGAGCAATGATTGAGTTGCATCAGCAGTATCAAGGCTTATTGGTTAAGGGTAATAACCGTCGCACCATCAAGTTCCTCCACGCACTCTCTCCTTCAGTTCCATCCTTTAGTCCCTAGGAATCCACAGTGCTTATCCCATGCCCTTTTGATTTCTTTCACTCTTTTCGTCTTCACCACCTCCTCCAGAGAGCATTCCAGGCATCCTCTACCCTCTCCATGAAGAGATATTTCCTGATGTTGGTTCTGAGATTTCCTTCCTTGGAATTTCATTTCGTGACCCCTAGTTCTACTGATTTCTTTTCAATGGAAAAGGTTTGATGATTGCACATCATTAAAATCTTTTAGGTATCTGACTGTCTGTATCCTATCCCCCCCTGCACCTCCTCTCTTCCAGCGTATACATATTCATATCCTTCAGTCTCTCCTCATACGTTTTCTTATACTGACCCCACACCATTTTGGTCGCCCTTCTCTGGACCACCTCCATCTTGTCTCTATTTCTGTTGAGATACAGACTCCAGAACTGAACACAATACTCCAAGTGAGGCCTCACCAAGGACCTGTACAAGGGGATTATCACCTCCTTTTTCTTACTCGATATTCCTCTCTGTATGTAGCCCAACATTTTTCTGGCTTTAGCTATGACCTTGTCACATTGCATCACCATCTTCAGATCCCAGACACTACCACACCAAGGTCCCTCTCTTGCTCCAAGCACATCAGTCTCTCACCCCCATCACTTACAGCTCTTTTGCATTGCCGTAGCCCAGATGCAGGATTCTGCACTTTTTGGCACTGAATCCCAGTTGCCAAATCTTCGACCACTCTTCCAGCTTCCTTAAATCACATCTTATTCTCTCTATGCCTTCCAGCGTGTCCACTCTGTTGCAGATCTTAGTATCATCCACAAATAGACAAACTTTACCTTCTATCCCTTCCACAATGTCGCTCACAAAGACACTGAACAGAACCGATCCCAACACCGATCCTTGTGGCGCTCCACTTAATGCAGTTGTCTCTTCAGAGTAAGTTCCATTTACCATCACATGCTGTCTCCTATCCATCAACCAGTTTGTAATTCACTCCAACACCTTGGCTCTCACTCCAAAGCTTCTCATTTTGTTCACAAGCCTCCTGTGTGGGACCGTATCAAAAGCTTTGCTGAAATCCAAAGAGATGACATTGAGCGCTCTACCTCGATCCTAATCTCTAGTCACCCAATCAAAAAAAACAATCAGGTTTGTCTGATAGGACCTTCCTCTGGTGAATCCATGCTCCTTGGGTCCAGCAACTTTAAAGAAAACCATGGGGCATTCACCAGAGATAGTCTCTCCTATATCAAAATGTATGTATTTATTGTTTTTACCACAGAAGATAATCAATGAAGGAGCTTTCAGCAGTGTGGATCTTCATCAGTTTTTTGGAGGCGGACGTGGCTCCTGCCACATTCTTAGCAATGATGTGGCTCTGTCATTGGGAGGCGGAGGGGTTTCTATCGCTCAGGTTGTGAGCTGGGGGCAGTCTCATCTGTGAGGCTACCACAGTTTGGGCTCCAAAGAGAACTAATTTACTGAAAAATGTAAGCACTTCAGAAAAATAACAAACAACTCAGAGTCCACAGAAAACATTTCAGAAAAACTCTAAAAAATCAAACTCATAAAACTCAGTTCTTAGTAATGACTAGAACCCCCAAAAGACTGTTTAATGTTCAAAAATCATAGTCCACACTTCTCCAGAGACTTCCTCAACCCAAAACGTCTCCTCTTTACTCTCCGGGACCCTCTGCAGACTCAGGTTTAGATTTAAGTCTGTTTTCGATGCTCCCCACAAACTCCTTGAAAAAATGCACTTACTCACAACATCTGGATTGGCTCCAGGACAACGCACTTCCATCCCTTTGTCAGATGCAGCATCCGCAGCCCTGCTCTGAAGCTTCAGCCAGGCAACCCTCGTCCGTTGTCACAAAATATTCAACTTCACTTCTCTCAGACTCCTTTCTCCTTATTTCTCCAACTCCCTGAGGGCTTGTGAGAGCAGCTCAGTCACTCAGGACAGAGGCACTGCTGGGAGTGGCACCTGCTCCATGATCCCCAGCTCCAGTCAGACATATTTTATACTGCCCTTAATGGGCTAGGCCACCTTGTCACTAATCCGAATGGCCCTCACCCTCCTTGCCCTTCTGCTTTCTGAGTTGTAAAAAACAGCCACCCCTCAGAAAATCTTTTACACTTCATTTGACCTTCCCGTGCTGGAAATGTCTCAGTGTTAACCATAGGACCCCTTGTTAAGAAGAGGTCTCGTTCTTTCATATTTCTGATACACCGTCTAGTGGGCAGTATGGCCACCTAGAGAACCTCTCTTAAGAATTGTTTCTCGTGACAAAGAAAAATGATTTGTATTTTCCCTGATATTTTAGGAGAAAGTCAACATAAGGCATAAACTCTTTCTTGACCAGTAGCCGGCAGGGTTGCTAGAGTTTTTTCTTAGATATCCATCTAGATGTCTCCTGAAAAACCAAGGGGGTAGATATTTTTTTACTCCAGCTGACTGAAAGTATTCCTGAAGGGTAAATTATTTGTAAGCTCTTCTCCCAGCCTTTCATGAAATGTAAGTACTTACGGATTTAGGTTTGCACATTCTGCTCAACTTTGATGCTGTTCTTTACCATGATGACAAATGTGAACTATGAGGCTTTTGAATATGTACTAATTAGCATGTGTCCAGTATATGTGCACAGATTTTTCTGTCTTCCCAATGTGTGTGTAATTCCTAATTCAGAAATTTAAAAACAAAATCAAGCCACAAGGTTGTTTTCTGAAATCTGATAAAATTCTAGCTCGAGGTATGCAAAGCTGGTTATACCTAGCCCCACTGAAGTGAAAGTTACACACATGGGCAGTGCTGCCCTGACCTGCTGACATGTTGCAGCCCGATGACAGAAGCAGGGACTACGAATACCACAATGCACTGGGATGCAAGTCCAAAAGCAGAACTGGCCAAAGGTCTTCCTGCTTGCACTGAGTTACATAGCAGTTCCGGACGGGGTCAGAGCGACATGATGGGGCGCAGTTTATATACTACTGGCAATGGGACAAAGACCACAGGTCTTGCATCAGATTTAATGAAAAGAACACGCATACGTTTGCTCTCTGGCCTAGACGCCCCTAGAAATGCCCCTTCTTGATCCATGGAACGTTTAGCAGCAGTGCGGCTGGGCAATTCTCAGTCGATTAACGCAGGCAAAACCCTGTTCTACCTGTTTCAACTGCTATTCAGTCTGGTTTCAGATAATAAAAGTTGTGACCAGTTTGCTTCACAGGCTTGAGTTTCCCCATGGCAACAATCACAAAACAATGAACAAAGGCATCCAGTTATAAATTATATTTTCTGAATCAAGACAAAATGCCCTATAGATAAATGAACGACACACCCTTCCTGCAGAAATCTGTTACTCTGATCCCCCTTTCCAATGGACAGCTTCATGGAAAGCTGGAAAGAAAGCATCAAGGCCTGTATCCCGACACTCACCGCACCTTTCAGTTCCCTGTCCCATGCTCTTCATCTCTGTCTGTCTGATCTTCTTTCTTTTCATTCCATGTCCTTTACTTTCCACCTTTTAAATGTGGTTCCTTCCTCCTTACGTACTCCCTTGACTTCTCCAGCCCCTCCCCAGAATCCTTCTTACCTTCCCACCGGCCTACTCTTCCTGGCCCCTCTCCAGAATCCTTCCCAAACATCCCACCAGCTTCATCTTCCTCACCCCCTCCCTAGAATCCTTCCTACACCCCACCAGCTTCATCTTCCTGACCTCCCTCCCTAGAATCCTTCCTACACCCCACCAGCTTCATCTTCCTCACCCCCACCCCAGAATCCTTCCTACATCCCACCAGCTTCATCTTCCTGACCTCCCTCCCTAGAATCCTTCCTACATCCCACCAGCTTCATCTTCCTGACCTCCCTCCCTAGAATCCTTCCTACACCCCACCAGCTTCATCTTCCTCACCCCCACCCCAGAATCCTTCCTACATCCCACCAGCTTCATCTTCCTGACCTCCCTCCCTAGAATCCTTCCTGCATCCCACCAGCTTCATCTTCCTCACCCCCACCCTAGAATCCTTCCTGCATCTCACCAGCTTCATCTTCCTGACCTCCCCCTCCTTAGAATCCTTCCTGCATCCCACCAGCTTCATCTTCCTGACTTCCCTCCCTAGAATCCTTCCTGCATCCCACCAGCTTCATCTTCCTGACCTCCCTCCCTAGAATCCTTCCTACATCCCACCGGCTTCATCTTCCTGACTTCCCTCCCTAGAAACCTTCCTACATCCCACCAGCTTCATCTTCCTGACCTCCCTCCCTAGAATCCTTCCTGCATCTCACCAGCTTCATCTTCCTGACTTCCCTCCCTAGAATCCTTCCTACATCCCACCAGCTTCATCTTCCTTTCCCTCCCTAGAATCCTTCCTACATCCCACCAGCTTCACCTTCCTGACTTCCCTCCCTAGAATCCTTCCTACATCCCACCAGCTTCATCTTCCTGACCTCCTTCCCTAGAATCCTTCCTACATCCCACCAGCTTCATCTTCCTCACCCCCACCCCAGAATCCTTCCTGCATCCCACCAGCTTCACCTTCCTGACTTCCCTCCCTAGAATCCTTCCTACATCCCCCACCAGCTTCATCTTCCTGACCTCCTTCCCTAGAATCCTTCCTACATCCCACCAGCTTCACCTTCCTGACTTCCCTCCCTAGAAGCCTTCCTACATCCCCCACCAGCTTCACCTTCCTGACTTCCCTCCCTAGAATCCTTCCTACATCCCCCACCAGCTTCATCTTCCTGACCTCCTTCCCTAGAATCCTTCCTACATCCCACCAGCTTCATATTCCTGACTTCCCTCCCTACGTATTCTGTGTTTCTGTTTTGCCTTACTTTATTTCTTGTATCTTGTGTTCACTTATTTGGTACTGATTTGTTATGAGTATCCTCTTCCTGTAGTGATCTAGCCCTGCTCCCTTGGTCACCTTCATGTTTCCAGGTTTGTGTTCATCCTTGCCTCCATATGTTTCCTGTTTCTGCCTTCCAAATCCTGCTGGCCACTAGCACCTAAGGGCTCAACCTGAGGAGAAGGTGGCTGTCACATCTCCTGTGAAACTACAGGATCCCGCAGGGCTCAAACCGCAAAATGGCTGGAGTGCACCCAGTGGTTTGGTGGTCAGTACTGGAGATGCTGTGGAGGATTGTTCACAGCCCCCTGAAAAGAGATTGTTGGGGGGAGTCTCAGCTATTGCTCAATGGCGAAACCTAGTGAATAGACTTAGGATCCTTGATAAGTGGGTTTTGGTTTGAGACTGCTGGCCATGAACTTTGTATACTGAAAGGGGAGGTAGAGGAAGGAACATCCTGAGGAGCTGCGCATGAAGGCTCATGGCACTGTAGCCCAACAGAGGCTGGATTTGATTGAGCTGAAAGCCCTAAAGAGCATGAGGAATCTGTTAGGCAAAAAATAAATAAATAAATAAATAGCACACCTCATAGAAACATGACGATAGAGGAAGACAAGAGAGCTACCAATATATCCTTTTTGTTTTTCCCATGATGTTATCCTCCCAATCACTGTATCCTCACTGCATTATCCTCCTAGGCAGTGTGTTATCACTGAGTTATTCTCCCACTCATTCTGCTATTCTCTCTGTTATCCTCACAGTAACTGTTTCGTCACTGCCTTATCCTCCCACTCACAGTATCTACTCCAGGTTATGCTCGCTGTACTTGTGCTTGGAAAGTTATCATGGCTGCTCAGATAGATAACATGAGATACTGTAGGTGTCCCATAGTGTAGCGGTAAATCCCGTAGTCTCATGTTAAGGCTGGAGTTTGCTAGCATATGTGTTTTCTTTTTGCAGAAGTCATTAAGAGTAAAATTGAGTCTGAGCAGCTGAAATGCTGCTGGCTGCCCTGACTGACAGAGCGAGAGACGGCTCCATGATTTGGGGCTCTTAATACAAGAGGAATAATGTGTTGTCTTTCACCATTCGCGCCTCCACTGTTGCGGGAAATCAGCAGCCGTCCATTTTCAGATTGAAATGTCAGTCAGTTGGGGAGCTGTGCCACCACGGTGCTGTGATGGGGAGACCTCTATTCCTCTGCTAATTAATCCAGCACACTCCAAGAATCCTGACGCTTCCACTGCTCAGCTTAGCTGGAGCAAGCTTCCTGGGTTTTTTACGTAAACGAAACCTTGAGTGCTCCCTTCTGTGTAACACATAAGAACATAAAATATGTCCTGCTGGGTCAGATCAAGGTCCATTGATCCCAGCATCTTCTCTCTGACAGTGGCCAGTTTGAACTTCCCATAATGTATGATGAGTTGGATTAGACCTGCCATGATAAGTCTAAGATTGGATCGAATCTCCCATGATGCACACAGGATTGAATTAGACCTCCTGTGATACATGCAGGGCTGGATTGGACTTCTGAGATGTGTACTGGATTGGAACAACCATCCTGTGATGTTTGCGAGGTTGGATTCAACCTCCTGTGATATGTGCTAGGTAGGAACAGACCTCCGGTAATAGGGTCAGAGTTGGATTAGACCTCTAGTAAGGTGTGTGAGCTGGTTTTAACATCAAATGGTGCATGCTGAGCTACCTGAATAGCACATAATATGCTGTGGGCTAAATCGGGGCCTTTGTGATTTGTGTTACTGCACTAAACTTCCAGTGATGTGTGAAAGCTAAATAGGACCTCCTAGGATAGCCATAAGCATGCAGAAGACCTGCTAGGACATAGGTAAGTCTGGATAGCTCCTCCCAGGATGTGTGTAAGGCTGGATATCATTTTTCAGAATGTGCATTAGGCTGAATTGGACCTCTCCAGATGTGTCTATGGCTGGATAGGACTTCTAGGACGTGTGTAACATTGCTTGGGATCATCAGTGAGTGTATACATCTTTAGATCTGGTGCAAATTGATGGTTCTAATCCTGCTTTTCCCTCTGACGTTCCTTAGGCTTCCATTGCTTCAGGTACAAACTTATAGTGTGATGCATGAAGTCGCATTAGACCTGTAACACACGTTAAACAATGTACATCATGCAATATAGCCCTATTGCACCGATAACATAATATTTGTGATAATTTACATATTTTTGCCAAGGTTCCCACTGCTATGCCAATGAGCTGCTTTGTGTGAAATTTCCATGTATTAATATTGCAAATCCATGCAAAACAGCTCATGCATAGGTAATCCTATGTAAATAAATTAACACGGCCGACTTAGAAAGATGTCAGCCACGTTAATTTAACTACACCTCCTGAGAAAACGTTAATCTAACGAGGGAGCATTGAGACCCTAACTCTGGTCCTGATGCTCATGCGTTAGATTTATAGGGGAAGGAAAAAGGTGTACGGGAGTCAAAACTGGCCCCCTCCTCACCCTGGGGCCGGCAGATCTCCCCTTCATGCCTTCTTATCCTGTCACATAGCCTATAGTTTAAAATACTTTGTCAGCCCCTCATACCATGTCAGGGAACTATGTATCATTTTCATAATCAGTGGCTGCATCACACTGAATGTTAATTATGCAGTAACTGACTGTTGTGTGCCTAATTGCCTGATAAATGTAATTGAATCTTATGGATTACTCTGTTATTATTACGCCAGGCCATTTAAGGCAATTAATGGAAAGAGAAACTGCATTTGGAATTTCTCATCCTTTTACATTACAGGCAGTGTCACTTCTTGGCTGTTTCTATCTATAGTCAGTTGCTGTTCCAGATCAGAGGCAGAAGAGCCATCACCACATCAGTCACCATTTCAGATCACAGACAGACAGAGGTATGTACCACCACCAGAGCTGTCACTGTTCCAGATCAGAAGAGTCACCACCACCAGATCACAGACAGACAGAGGTATGTACCATTACCAGAGCTGTTACTGTTCCAGATCAGAGGCAGAAGAGCCATCATGATCATCATCATCTCTGTCACCATTCCGTATCTCATCAGAGGAATTGCTAACCTGTCTGCAACTATCCCAGTTGGAAGGATTGTATTCAGGCCTACCACTTTCCATAAGCTTTCTTGATAATAGGGCTTTCAGAGTTCTCCAGATCATCAAGGATGAGCTGAGCCATGCACTGGGGGTAAAACCAGGACTGACTTGGCCTCTCTCCTTGACAACGTGAAGCTAACTAGAACTCTCGGAACCGCAGAGTCCTCTCTTTCAGTGAGGGGTTCCTGAGCCATTTAACTGGAGACAAAGGTGTCTCATGAGGGATCTGTACAGAGAGCTGTCTCTTTCTACAAGAAACTGCGTGCATAGATATCGTTTCCAGAAAAGCCTGTGTACAGGGCTATCCTTATTGGGAAGTGAATATAGTGATGTCTCTGAACGTGACTGTTCTGTGCAGTCTCTGGAGAGTAGAAGGAGGCTGCATGTTGCTTTAATACATTTACCTGTGGGATATTTATTTATTTATTTATTTATTTAACTTCTTTTACTATACCGACACTCAAGACCAGGTCTTATCGTACCGGTTTACATTAGAACAAGGGGAAAAATCAATTAACGTATAAGTGGAAAAGAGAAGTTACATTAAAACAGGGAGAGTAAAAACATGGATGTCGGAAGATAGGACAGAATTAAGTAATTGAACAATAAGTTAACAAAATTACAAACTATAAATTAACATAAAACAATAAATTAATAATACAGAAAACATGGATTATATGAGAGCAGGATGTGGCTAAACACGGAGCAGCATGAGAACTGCTTTCTGCTTTCACCACCTTCTCCTCTTTGAAGGCAGCTTTTCACCTCTGTTGTCTTTCTTTCCCCTGGAAGGATTATCTGGGGGCACCCAGAAACAAAATCAAGAGAAGTGAAAAGAAAAAGAGACGTAAATAAGCTGCAGCAATGGAGAGGAATGCTGGTAAATGCAGGGTGAGTGGTAAAAGGCTATGGAAATGTAATTTGTCATTATAAAACAAGATGGCCTCGTTATCTTCCTGGCACTGTCCTAAATAATTGCTTTTACCTTGCGTGTTGAATGCCAGAGGTGTTCCAGGTAGCGCTTTGTATGCTCAAAGCAGTGCAGGCAGGATCTCTGGGAAGGCTTCTGGGAGTCAGAGAAACAGAGAACACGTGCACTGCCTGCGGGTCCCGTGTACACAGCACCCTGGGCAGGGGGTGGCGGGCAGATGAGTGCCAGGTCACTGACCCAGCACCCCACAAAGGCAGCAGTAACTGGACTGCTCATGCAGCTTTTATTTTAAAAGTATAACATTGCAGAGAATCCTGACTGCAAAGGATTTCCTAATGTCGGCTCTGTCCAGCTCCCACTGTAAGGTTTTCTGTTTGCAGCCTTGCATCATTTACGAGGGCTGCTGTGGGGAGCAGGGGGATGACTTTTTAGAAGGAATCTGGGGCTCCCAGCGTGCCTCGCTCCGCAAGGGCTGGCAGAAAACACACAGACATATTTTCCTGTCAATCACAGGGACTTAACAGTCTGCATCTTCATTCCCTGCCTGGGCTCAGCCATTTTCTTCCCTGTTTGTAAAGGTTTTGTATTGTAAGTCAGTGACTTAGGAGCTTTTATTAATTTAAATTGTTTACCCCTTTGCTAGCTAAGGTTTAATTACAATCAGGACATGAGAAAGGTTCCTGCTATTGTTTTCCCTGCTAGTTGAGGAGGAAATATTACACTGTGGCGGGGAGGGAGCTCTTGTTTATGGCTGGACAGCCCTGGTAATGATGGCAGCTGAGGCTTCCCTGCCTTTCCTTGGAAGTTCGATGGCTTTTTAGTACCTGGAAATTGTAACTGATTCTCTGAAGAAATAAGTGATCCTCTCCACCCTGAGGACATTACTTCCCAAGGGAGAAGATATCTCTGGGAGTCCGTGACAAACTCTTCAAGGTCAAAGGCAGACCTTTGTCTCAGGAATTATTTGACAGATACGTTCCCTATTCATCCTTAGTAGCAGTAGCAGGCAAGAGATCGAGTGCTAATGAAATTTATTAACAAGTCGCAGCGGTCTCTTTGAAGTCTAGAAAGAGATTTGCTGCTTCCTTGATTTTTGGGAGTCAGACAGACTGTGTTAAAATGGGCGCTCGTACTGAGAGCCCGTTTCCCTATCGTGCGCACAGCCACATCTCCTGGGCGCCCGATGCAATATTTTACTGAGCTGCTGCATTAAAAAGGACGCACTAGGGCAGAATTACGAGTCCCTAGCGGGCACCCAGGAAACGTGGCTGTGCACCCACACGTGCAATAGGCGCTCAGTACGAGTGTCCGTTTTATCTCCCTTCAGGTCGATTTCTGAATTCCAAATGTACTTGCACAATAGCAAGGGGTGAAATCAGCCTGGAGCACATCTATTGTTTGTGGATATTATGCAGCCTGAATTTTGTTTTTTCATCAAGCAAGCAGTAGGTGTTTAAGAATAAAAGAAGGATCCGCACAGGACACTATTTTTTAAATTTCTCCCGAGCCCATGACTTGCAGATTGATTTAATGCCAGCGCCAGGGCTGGAGTTAAATTTGCTGCGTTAAAAAGTGTGTGTTGGGCACCCAGCGATTTTCTGCATGGGGGGGAGGGGTGTTATAGCCTCATCCAAATGGAATTTACATGTGATGGGCGCTATCGGCTACGTGCTTGCCTGGACATGTTTTGGATGCGCTAATCCCCTTATTGCACTGGTTGCTAGTCTAGTGTCTCCAAAATGTGCATCCAACTGCTCGCTAGCCTGTGTGCTAGGCTGAGGGCACTTTATTGCACTGGCCCCAGAGAGAGGAAATACATTACCTGCACCTGAGAGAAAACGGGATGTTCTTTGTATAGGAAGATTTTCCTAGTGACCTAACTTGGCAAGAAATCACTGAAACAAGAATAGTCTTTTGTTGTTTTGTAAAGAGAACAAGTAAGGACATTTTAGATAATTGTAAATTGTATTTATTTCCACTTAGCTGAACAGCACCAGTAACCCCTGGGCTAATAACCTCCCTCCGGAGTCCTAAGGTTAAGACATCCAACTCCCCGTACACTTCCTAACTCCCAGCATTCCCTCTTTGGGTTGGGGGAGGGAAGACTCTGAACATTGTTAAGAGAAATTCTGGATACAGCGGTAATAATCACACTGGTAAGGGCAAGTGGTTTCCAACTTAATTTTACTGACAGTTGATGATGAAATATTGAAATGACTATCTCCAAGTCCTCAGCTAGTTTTGGAGCTGCCTCCCAATTTCAAGATTCAAGTTTCTTTAATCCAAGTATGACATGACATTTCTACCTTTGTCCAGATGAATAAAGTGGACGCCTTTCTTCCCAGTCCACTCTCCTCACTGTCCAGATGATAGTACAGTGGTTACCTCTTCTCCTCTTCATTCCTTCAGTTATTGAGTCTCTTCCAATATGAAATTCCTACTCTCTCTCAGGATGACGTTCTCCGAATTCCCGGATCCTAAAGGGAATACAGAGGAATGTAAAAATAAAATCAGTTTCCAAAAATAACCCACAATGAGGAAAGGAGGGTGGATAGAAATTCTTCCTGCAAATAAAAGGGTTAAAAGCTAGATTTTCTAAGCGGGCAAAAAGATACCTTGTCTTCTATTCCCCACCCAAGTTTCTTTCCAAGAAACTCCCAAGGTCCTTTTCCCAAAAAGCTAGCCAAAGTCAGGAAAAAGCAGGGCAACCCAAAATCCACACCCTAACATGGTACCTTGCGTAGAGGGCCGGTAACTTTAAAACTGGTGCACGGCGCACATTTGCGCATCGGCATGGGGGCATTTTATAACTTGTATACAAGGCCGCGTGCACATGTGTACCTAATTTTAAGTGGGCACGCAAATTCCACTTATACCGTGAGAATCAGGGGATTTTAAAAGGGGCACACGCACACCATTCCCAGTTTACCAGTTTGTCCACCAGTTCCCCCAGGTAACAGCTAGGTCCTCCAACCCCCCCCCCAGTTACCCCAGACTCTTTAAACCCTCAGAAATGACTCCCTCCTTTTATTTTATAAAGTTACACAGCAGGGGAACTTGCTGCAGGTAAGATTTATGCCCACATCTCTTGATAAGCCCCAGAATGCTGACGCCCCTCCCAGACCATGCCCACACCACTCCTTTTTGGAAACTTTTCAGATGTGTGTGCAACGGCGTTTCCCCACATATCTTGGTGCTTTTTAAAATAAGGTCGGTGCATGCGAGCCCGATGTCTTCGCGTATCCCTTAATGCATACGCCGGGTTTTTAAAATTCACCTTTTATAGTCTAGGACTCTACCATTACTTTCTCTCACATGGGGGAGCTATAACCCAACCAATTCTTCAATTCCCCTATTAACAATGGGACAATCCCGTTTTGTGTCCTTTGGAGTGTAAGAATCTGAGAGTGTGGCATCAATGTGTAAGTGGTAAGGCTGAGGGGTTTACATTATCCCTATTTATTGTTTTAGCAGCCTCACTGTGGGGAAGGAGAATACAGGCAAGTTTTGAGGTGTTGTGCCTTTAGCTTCTCTTCAATGCTTCGTTGCTGAGCTCTCCCTTTGGAGCTCCTTGCTCAGAGAACCTCGGGTGTCACCACATTTAAATCCAGAGAACTTTATTAGTTTGCTAATTTGTGCATGTGTTGCCAAAGTGGTTAAAATAAAAGAAAATAGTGATAAAAAATTACATATTAGTGATAATAACACTAAAATAAAATTAAATGGTAGAGAAAGGACGATTAGAAGGACAAGTCCCAGGTTCTGATACGGCTCCATATTGTCCCTTGCCAAATTATGTTACAGGTCTGCTCCAGCAGATTGAAAGCACCTAGCAACAGCTCTTCCCCTTTCAAAGCAATTTTGTAAATGTCTTCAATTAAATTATCCATTTCTTCTGTATAAATGATGTTCCATTCCCTCCTTCCAAATTAACCCCACTGTCTTCTTCCTTTCCTTGTAAACCCTGAAGTTGTTATTTAATATTATTTTTAATATATAGCAGCACTTATCTTTCTTTTCTTCCTCCCTGGTCCTTCCTGACTAGATTATAGCCTGGTCCTTCCTATATCCCAGTCATGGTTCTCTGTGACTGTCACTATAATCCAGGTCATTCTCTTCCATGATTGCCTCTAGATCTGGGGGATTTAACTCTCATAGTATGAGCATTAGTGTACATTGCTTTCCAGATGTTGCAAGGGATGTGCATTCATTTGAAACGAAATGAGAAATTATTGCAACATTCTGTTTCAATTCATTTTAAAAATGAACCGCAATGAAAGAAAAATGAAATTTTGTTCATTTTTTGTTTGGTTGTTAAAAAAAAAGGATTGGATGCATTGCCACCAGCCATCCTCCCTTTGGCAAAATTCCCACTTCCACCCCAAAAAAAAAGATGGCTCCCACAAGCCCCCACCAAGTTCCCTGAGCCATCTCTAACGCAATCCATGGGTGTTCCATGGGCAATCCCCGGTCCCTTTTGCCCCGCCTGTCCTGGTTTTCAGAATGGCTGCTGCCATTATGTTATAAGGCAGAATCTGCAAGGGGGACCAGCGTTTTATTTCAACTTTGCATGCGTCCACCATTTTTTCATTTTGTTTTTATGTTTCTTGTTGTTCATTTTATTTTAAATAAATGAAACAAAATACACAATGAAAAAAACAAATTAAAAAATGTTCACTGTTGCCCTTTTTTTTTTTTTTTAACCATTTCCCTGTTTTTTAAAAAATGATATGCCTGAGATAAAATTTGCATGCTATGGAGGCAGTGCATGCAAATTTATCTCAAGCATATTCATTGTGGATATCCTGAAAACCTGACTAGCTGGGGGTTCCTCAGGAGAGGGTTGGGAACCATTGGTTCAGATGAATGCAAAAGGCTTTCTTTATTATGTTTTATTATACAGTGTAAGCTCCACTGTAGTGATAGCAGGGAAAACTAAAATTAATTTGTAAACAGCCGAGTCACGTTTCACATCAAACAACATATGAGTTATACTCACAGCTGTCAGAAACTGAAGGGAGAAAAATCACAAAATGCTATCAAATAATTATCCACAACACTGCTGAAGTCCAATGTTGCACAGTATGTTTGCAACAGAAAAGGAAATGTGTGTGTAGAGACATAGACATACACACATAGCTATTCCTGCCTTATTAATGTAAACACCCACCTATTCAGGGCCAGTGCAAGGGTATTAGGCGCCCTAGGTGCCTTCTGCCTTGCGCCTTCTGCCTTGCGCCTGTCCCCCCCCCCCCCCCCCCCCCCCCCCCGTCGTGTGCCTCCCTGCCCCATCTGGGCTCATGCACTCTCTCCCACTCCGTGCGTAGAAAGTTGTCAGTGCCTGCGAGGGAGAGAGAAGCGCTGGGTGAGGTGAGGACGGATGGGTCACTCGTCAGTTGTCTGTCCCTGGGACTCTGCCGCCCTAGGTCAATGCTTAGTTCGCCTAGTGCTTCCACTGGCCCTGCACCTATGGGAGGCGCCACATAAATAACTCCGCCTCTCAGCTATGTGGTTTAGGATGGCAGGTGTAAAATGCCCACACAACCAAAGGTTCTCCCAGGAATGGGAATTAGACAATGAAGCAGAAACTAAAATAAAATACAATAAATAACACAAAATACTATTATTAAAAGTAACATAAGTAAAATCAGTGCATGCACATTTACATAAACACATTTAGACTCATACTCTGTAGGACAATGGTTCTCAACCCAGTCCTCAGGGCACATCTAGCCAGTCAAGTTTTCAGGATATCCACAATGAATATGCCTGAGATAGATTTGCATACATCACCTTCATTGTATGCAAATGTATGTCATGCATATTTGTGATGGGCTTCCAAAATAGTCTCTGTGTCCCTGGAGTATGGCCTGGGAGAGACTCTGAGTGGAGGAGACCCTTGTTCCCGGGGTATTGTAAATGGTTTGGTGATGTTTTGATTGGGAAAATGCTGATAAGACAATTACTGTGAACAGCCACCAGATGGCACAGTGGATGGTAAATGAGATGGTAAGTGAGAGCAGGGATACTTCCTGGGATGCTTGGAGTCAAGGATACAGAGTTACCTGAGGTAATGAGAAGTGCAACTCACTATCAAATGAGTGCGTACTAATGTAACTGAAGCAGATGTGCTTATGGCTGATATACTTTACTGCAGGAGGAGCTTCATATCAATGAAGTGATGTGAATTCTGAGAAGATGGAGAGCTGAGGAGCACTTTTGGGTATTTCTTCTAATATAGGGGAAGATTAAGAAGTATACAGATTGATATATAAGGAGTATATGGTTAAGATTTACTGTGATATTGCAAGAGTTGCAGCTTTGCTGTGGATGCCTGTGAATTCCTGATTAAATCAATGTCCTTTAATACTTTACTATTGTATATTTCTGACTGCTGGAAACCTCAGAAATAAAAGTTCTGTTTTGTTGATGATATATTGGTGTGTGAAATCCTATTTTAACTCAAGGTGTGGGTGTTATACCATCATTAAGCAGACGCCATCACAATGGTTCACAATAGAGCACAAGAGGGTCATGAACCCTTGGACCGACGGGAGGTTGGTGTCACCTTTAGGAGATGGCTCCTGAGGTTCCCCCGTCAGGTGGCGAGGCGGAAGAGAAGTTGGAACTGGCTGGATCTTCGCTGGTGGAGACTCAGATGGGCCCACAAGAGGGCGAAGAGGCATGGAGGCGGAGCAAGGACCAACTGGATCTTCGCCACTGGAAGTCCGCGGCCCCCCCCGGGAGGAGCCCGTAGGGTCCCGGGCCGCTGGGACTTAGGTGGGCCCTTGAAGAAGGAAGGTCCGGAAGAAGTCCAAGGTCAAGTACCAGATTGTCATCGCTTGCCAGTCCGAGGTCACACATCGAGGGATCACTGCTTGCCAGTCTAAAGTCACACACTGAGGAATCATTCGAGAAGAAGCAGGAACCAGGAACCCGAGGCACCAGGAGACTCACCCAAGCGAGCAGACTCGTTGCCAAGTCGAGGAGTGAATGGAGGAAGCCTGCTTATATACTTCCCTGTGCCTGGCCCATCGGCACAGGTGAAATCAATTTGGAGGACGAGGCCCCTTTAAATTCTATGAGGAGGCGCGGCCTCGCGCCTAAGGGAAGGGCGGCCATCTTGGTTCCCGAGAGCAGAGTCGAGCGGCCTGACTCCACGAGGGGAGGCCTGGAGCGCTTCCCCCACCGCCAGTCCCTGCGGGGGCCGTCGCCGAGGTGCTGGGGTGAATGGAGCCGGGCTCTGGCGACCTCCCCGATGCTGCCGCGGCGGCCCCAATGCCGCGAATCAGGTAGGGGATCACGGCTGCGAGGCACAATAGTGGGCACATTTTTAGTGGATGGTATCAGAACAAGAGGAAAGAGGGGAGATTTATGTTTATTTTATTTATTTAAAATCTTTTCTATACCGTCGTTAAGCAGACGCCATCACAATGGTTCACAATAGAGCACATAACTACATGTTGCATAAAAATGTCTTAAATTATAAGACATTATAATGCCATCAAAATACTGTAACAGTTTCATAATAAATATTACTTGGTGGGTGTTATAAGTCATGTCCAGTTTTCTCTGTCTCAGCTGTAAGATAAAGTACTACTTAACTCTAGTTCTTTGTTGTTAAAATAAAAAAGAAAGAATACAAATATAACAATGAGAAACACACACATTAAGTAAAAAGGTGATGTGTGTGGGTGTTCGACTGACCGCAACCTACACTTCCCTGGGTTCTACTCTCTTTGTGAAATGCTTGCTTAAATAGCCATGTTTTTAAGCTTTTTCTGAAGGTTTTGAAGTCCCTTTGCAATCTGATTTCTGAAGGCATGGTGTTCCATATTATAGGTCCTGCTAGGGATAGCGCCCTATCCCTTGCTTGGGTTACTCTGGCCGTCTTAACTGAGGGAATAGTTAGCAGTGCTTTGTTTGCTGATCTCAGGTTCCTGTGAGTGTCGTGTACGCGGAGAGCTGTGTTCAGCCATTCTGCTTTTTCGTCATGTATTAATTTATGTATGGTACATAAAGTCTTGTATTGTATTCTATGCTCAATGGGTAACCAATGCAGTTCAATCAAAGTTTCGGTGATATGTTCTCTTTTACTTTTCCCAGTTAAAATTCTTGCAGCTGTGTTTTGTAGTATCTGTAGTGGTCTTATTGTGGTGTATGGTAGGCCCAGTAGAAGGGCATTACAGTAGTCGGTACTGGAAAAAATTAAGGCTTGTAATACTGATCGGAAGTTGGTAGGCGTTATTATTGGTTTTAGTCTTCTAAGAGTCATAAGTTTGGCATATCCTTCTCTTACTTTTTGAGATATATGTTGTTTCATACTTAGTTCTGAATCGATTATCACTCCAAGGTTTCGTACTTTCTCAGCTAGTTATATTTTTTGGTTGTTATTGAGTGTAATTGGGTTCTGAATGATCGCTATGTTTTTTCATTCTAGATGTAAGAATTCTGTTTTCTCTATATTGATAACTAGTTCCATTTGGTTTAGAAGTTGTTTTATTATATCTATATCTATGTGTTTGAATTTCCCTGTCCAGCTGAGGAATACAGCCCCTGCCTCTGTGCCTGATCCACTACACCATCTGCTTGACCGGTGTTCAGATCCAAAACAAGTGCAAGTTACGCTCAGATTTTATATGCCCTATCAGGGGGTTACTTAAGGTACCACATACCTAAGTTCTGATGCAAAACTATGCCATTTGCCAGTTTAAATCCAAAGCTGTATTTGATACTATCAAAGAAAAAAAATAAGTTGAATACCATGAAAATGATGAGTGTGTCTGAGAAATAAGCACAACACGATGTTAGTGATCCACAATCTCGTTTTGTCTCTCTCTGTCTTGCACTAAATTGGATCATAAATACATTTTGCTGATTGGGTGCAGTTCAAGTCCTCATGTTCTCAGAACATAGAGAACATCCATGTTCATGGATTACCTGTAGCTGAAGACACATTGCAAAAGTTTTTGAAGTTGCAAAAGGCTGATCAAGTTGACCTTTGAAGAATCTGGAAGGAAATGTTGGAAAAAAAAGCTAAGTAAGAGGTAGAAGAGCCTGTGAAGCAAAAAGGAAAAGAATTCAGATAATGAGATGGAAATTACAGAGCAGGGCCGTGAGCTGGAAATGCCACAGAAAAGAAGCAGCAGAATGGGACGCTAAAGAGAAAAATACAAGGAGAAGAATTAAGAAGTGAAAACAGCCTGAGCCAGCGACAAAGCCACAGACTTTGCTGCCCCTGGACACTAATGCTGCTCTCCCTAAGACAGAGGGAGCAGAAGGTCTAAGGCACAGCCCCACGGTTTCCTGTGGCAGCTCTGGGGTAGATTCTGTGGCACAAAATTGAAAATTCTGAAGCACATTGACAAACATTTCCATCTTTTATTTTCCAATATAAAAATAAAGTTGTTTTGCACCTTGCTCCTCTGTGTATAATTTATTTTCCTTTTATTGGGTGAGGAAAAGGGATTTCAAGAATCAGTACAGGGAGAAGATCTTGGGTGTGGGGCGAGGAGGAGAGGGTGAGAGGAATAGAGATGGGGAAAGGAATGCAGGAGGACCAGGAATGTGTGAGAAGAAAGTGAGAGAATTGAGGATGGGGGAAAAGAGTAAGAAATGGAAAGGGAACTCTCTCACATACACCTGCTCTCACACAAACCCTCTCTCTCACACGCACACACTCACACGTGCATACAGACTCTCTCACATGCACGAAGGTACTCGCACCCTCTCTCATTCACATGCATGCACATAGGCTCTCACTCACACAAATATGACCACACCTTGCTTGTCACTAATATTTTGCCCTGTATTCATCTAGGGGTTTTGTATTTTTGGGATCCTCCCTCTGCTTTGTTCTCACCTTTCCGTGGGCTGTGGCTCCAGGATATAAATTTCCCCTTGAGGGTCATTGCCACTCCCCAGGAGCATTGATGCAGGAAAGTGGAGGTTTTTGAGAGTAGAGGGTCTCCTGAGATCTCTCTTCAGTTGTTCATGTTGTATCTATAGTTGGGCCCTGACATGCCCAGTCTCTCTCTGTGAAAATCTCATGGGATGGGGGTGTCTCTCTCTAGCTATGAAGGACAGCACTTGGTTGTCTTGCTTTCAGTAAGTATCTTCCCAGACCATCTCTCAACCTCTGTAAGTGGTTTTGTCCCGTGTGATCGCCCATGCGCTGCCTGAGGCTCTTCCCATCCCTCTGCTAGTGTATGTACAGTCAGCAGACTGACAGGGGTGTTTCGTACTCTGATTTAGTGAGAACTGGAGAGAGAGTCATTCATCAGGCAAGGGTAACGGAAAGAGGTAAAGTGAGGCCACCAGGTGCAGACAACAGCAATAAAAGAGACTGTACTCCTCACGCTCTCAGCAATATTTCCAGAGCAGCTGACAAGTGCAGTTGGGAAACTCTTCTCTGCTTCCCCCAGCCTCCGTCTCATGCCCAGGAGCATCTTAACCCGTTCCTTCCCGTTCCATGAGTGCTGGGGCAGCAGCTCTTCTTCCTGTTATGTCTCTCATTGGTCAGCAAGCTGAAAGTCTTCCCGAGACAGCAGTCATGTGACCCTAGGCTGTCCCTATAGGTGACGGTGAGATTTTGCTGTAAACCTGCCACTTTCAGTTTTCTCACAGCAATGCTGAATGCCACCAGGAACGCTACAAATATACAATGTCTGCGGCAGCTTGGGGGATCCGAAGACCCTTACTGTAATTTTCTAAACCAGGAAGTGGGGTGCAGAAGACTGGTCCGCAATGTGTTTTACTGTCTTTGGGGAGTTTGGGTGGTTGGGTGCTTTGCGCGACCTCAATTTTACGGATTTTGGGGGTGGGGAATTGAGCCTCCTGGCATAGACTTTTTTTTGGGGGATATTTAAGCTTTTATATTTTGGATATAGCTAGTTAAGATTTAAGTTATCTGGGTACACCTACCTGGCTACTTTTGCACTGCTCTGAGGTATCCCTAAAATTAGCCAGTTGGCACTGAATATCTGACTAACATTGCTCCATCCCAGCATTACTTAGCTGCATAACTCAGGGGTAGTGAAACAGGCAGGAGTTTCAGACTGGGGGCTTTTGTCCGGCTAAGTGTTAACTCTTTGAATATGGACCTCCAGGTGCAGATATGTTGCTTGAAATGACCAGGAATCTTAAATAAATAGAAATACTGGCTAGAAAGACTACTTTCTGGGCTACGTATAACAGCTTTACCATATGGACTGACTCTGTCCCCCTATTGTAGGAAAACAGACTTAATAAGAACATGAGGACATAAGACGACTCATGCAGGGTCAAACCCAAGGTCCATTGAGCCCAGTATCTGATAGTGGCCAATGTGGATCTGGGTGCTCCCAGCTATCCCTAATGAATATGCATGAGAAATATTTGTATACATAGGAGTTAGTGCATATAAATACATCTCATGCATATTCAATGTAGATATCCTAAAAATATGACTGGCTGGAGGTCCTAAGGACAAATTTGAGCACCCGTGCGCTATACCACGGGTGGCCAACTCCAGTTCTCAAGAGCCACAAACAGGCCTGGTTTTCAGGTTATCCACAATGGAAGCAGAGCATGCAAATATGCCTCATGTATATTTATTGTGGATAGCCTGAAAACCAGGCCTGTTTGTGACTGTTGAGGATCAGAATTGGCCATAACTGCACTATACAAATGATGATTATATTAATAATAGTAATAATAATAAATATCCATGAGAAATACCTCAAACTGTGTAACACTGCAGACATCTAGTATGTGCTATACAAATGAAAATGTTATTTATAAAAAAATATCCTGGGATGAATACCCCAGGCACTTGTTGCAGTGCTGCTTACATCTGGTACGTGCTGTTGAAATGCAGATGATAAATACCTCAAGTCCTGTATAGCATGCTGCAGGAATCTGGTATGCACTGCACAACTGAGGATGATAGTAATATAAAATACCTGGGATAAATACCCCAGGCACTTGTTGCAGTGCTGCTTACATCTGGTACGTGCTGTTGAAATGCAGATGATAAATACCTCAAGCCCTGTATACTATGCTGCAGGTATCTGGTATGCACTGCACAGCTGAGGATGATAGTAATATAAAATACCTGGGATAAATACGCCAGGCACTTGTTGCAGTGCTGCTTACATCTGGTACGTGCTGTTGAAATGCAGATGATAAATACCTCAAGTCCTGTATAGCATGCTGCAGGTATCTGGTATGCACTGCACAACTGAGGATGATAGTAATATAAAATACCTGGGATAAATACCCCAGGCACTTGTTGCAGTGCTGCTTACATCTGGTACGTGCTGTTGAAATGCAGATGATAAATACCTCAAGCCCTGTGTTACACTGGTAGCGTGGAACCAAGGTCGGAGACCGCTTACCTTGTGTAGGAGAGGCACACAGGACTGGAGACAGACAGGGTAATCCAAGAGACAGTCCAGGTCAGGGCAGGCGGCAGGCAGGATAATCCAGATAGGCCGTCCAGGTCAGGGCAGGCAGCAGACAACAGGAACCAAAGCAAACAATCCAAAAGGCAGGCGGCAAGCAGGGTAATCCAGATAGGCAGTCCAGGTCAAGCAGGCAACGGGCAGTAGAGAGACAAGCAACAGGAATACTCCAGAACGCACTTGTGGCCGAAGCAGGGAACGCGGGAGAAGACTCTCAATAAGAAGACGAATCTCCCGCGCAACCCGATCCCTGTCGGCGTCTGACGTCAAGGAGGCGTGTCCAAGCCCCGATTCGCGCGGGACCGTGCTGCCGGCATCGGAAGAAGAACCCCGACGCCATCGGAGGAGGTAACAGTACCCCCCCCTGCAAGGCCCTCCTCTCTTCTCTTTAGGTCTGGGCTTGAGAGGGAAGCGGTGATGAAACTTCTTAAGTAAACGAGGAGCCTGTATATTATAAGCGGGTTCCCAGGTATTCTCCTCTGGCCCAAAGTGATGAGAGCCAGGTGGAGAGGAGTAAGGTGAGAGGCTTTGCAAAGAAGGTTAAAAAAATGTTTTAAAGAATGTGCGACTTGTCCCCAATGCACTTCCCTAATGACTTGTTAGGCAAAGGGTCACCAGAAAACAGAGGCATAAGAATATTAGAAATGCCATACTGAATGTGACCAGAGGTGCATTGATCCCAAAATCCTCTCTCCAATAGTGGCCAATCCAAGTCACAAGTACCCAATAGATCCCAAAAAGCTGCCTTATTTCTTGTTACCAGAAAGGTACAGAATACTCGAGGCTTGGTTGCACTATGCAT
The DNA here is from genome assembly GCF_901001135.1 of Rhinatrema bivittatum. NCBI lineage: Eukaryota > Metazoa > Chordata > Amphibia > Gymnophiona > Rhinatrematidae > Rhinatrema > Rhinatrema bivittatum. Next base: position 1,857,606 of record NC_042631.1, read on the forward strand.
ATGATTTTCTGTATCGTGCTCTCCATTCTTTTCTAAATGAAGCTCCCTGATGCCAGCTTAGACACTGTACAGAGCTATGAGAGGGAGGAGTGGGAGGAAATGGGATGACAGTTCTAGCATGGTGGTGAATAGGAAGTGGGTCCCCAAGCCGCTACACGATTAGCTCTAGCTTTTAGCAAATGTTATACATAATGAAATCGGTTGGGTTAATTACAGGAAAGAAGTCAATCCATCATAGAGAAAGCCAGGTGATCTGCCCTTCCCCTGCTTCCTGTGTCACTGCTGAACCATCTCTTCCTTCCTGGGTGCTGACTCAGGCACTTCCCTGGTGTAATCTAAGCACTTACCTATCTAATTACCCAAAGTCCCCAAAAGGACAGACACAAGAAAGATTCAGATTCAGCAAATTTAAGGTTCTATGCATTTTTCTGGCTTTAATTGTATTTTCCTAGAATTTCATGTTTATGTTGTTATTGCAGCTTCGTTTGGGAGAATCTTTACATTTTGTATATTGGATCAGGCTCCAGACTGTCTGTATTTAGTGAAGGTAAACAGAACATTAGCCCCAGTTATGATAAATTCCAATTCATAAATCCATGCAACGAGCCACATACACAAGCACCCATGATGTGCCAGCCCAGCTCATCTTGGGCATCATCCGACCATGCCATCATGTGGTGATGACATCATCCATTTGCACCAGGCCCCCTTGTTACAGACCTGTCCTAAAGATAGCTAGATAAACTTATCTTTAAGCTAGCCAGGTCTATTCATCATATTACTGAATATACCCTGCTAGTTAGCCAGTTAACTAGCCAAGCTGAACCACACAGCAGCTGAAAATGGATCCCCTAGATTATTGTAATGGGCTGTGGGTGGGATTACCTCAATGACAGGCTACTAGGGTCTAGAGAGAAGCAGAGTATCTGGGAGACCAGAGCAGCTGACAATCTGGCAAAGCTGCATATACAAGTTACCAGAACGTCGGTATATAAAAATGTTAAATAAATAAATATAAACAAACAAGTGGCAGCGTTGCAAGGAGACGTCGTGGATTTGGAGGATAGATCTCAGTGGAACAATAGAAGAGTTGAATATGGCAGATTTCCAAGTGGCAAGCCCCCTGGGTTTCTACTCAAATTCTGTTACTTCCAAACTAAAGAGTGGGTATTAAGGAGAAGGAGGGAATTGGAGCATCTTTCTCTTCCCAGACAACAAAATAGTTAGAGGAATGCTCAGAGGTGACCATTACAGAAGCAAAGTTTCAAGTTTCCGCTAATTTATCCAGTGAAACTGGCTGTTAATGGAAACAGGTGAATATTGTATTCTCCTGAGGACATGCAAGCAAAGTTAGGGAGACCCACTCCGGGAGGCTCTCTATTGGAGAGCAATAGGTGTGTCCCAAATTGAGGGCTGTACATAAGGAGCTCTAGCGTGACAAATCTTTTCTGTGATATCCTATTGCCTGCGAGTCCTGTCTTCTGCTCCACTGCTGGCCCTTGGCACTATTCCTGGTCTTCAGCTCTGCTCCTGGTTTCTGCTTCAGTCCTGGTCTAAGGCTCCTTTCTGGTTCCTGCTTCTGCTTGGGAAGACCTGGTAGCCTCCTGCCCCTAGGGCCTAACCCCGGGGGGGGGGGGGGGCAGGAGACTCCAGCTCTGGACCATTCTCTCTATCCCCAGCAGAACGGGCTGTGATAGATATCTGGGAGACGTTAAGTGGAACTACACCCACAGTGGAAATGCTCTTTGAAGGCAATTCAGAGGAATCAAAGCAAGTCTCTGAAAATGGAGATGTAATAGAGCAAAGTCACAAAGTAAAGCGTAACACGTCACTAAAATGGTATTCACTCCATCATGAAACTGCAGATCTGTTGCTAGCAATCTGTAACCTATCATTAAAAACAGCCCAGTACCTAGAGGGTGGCCAATATGTCAAGTTTTGTTTAATATTTATAGAAAAAAATGATCATGAACAAAGTTACATAAAATTGCATTTGTGAGCAAAGTGAGAGTAGGGTCAGAGTAAAATAAATTTACAACATTCAAACCACATTCCCCTAGGCATAATATTCAGTATAACTGCCCCACAGTCGATCATATTTAAACTTTTCACCCTTCAACACATATCAAAGAACTTCAATATCCACACTGTCGTTACACTGGCGTCTCCAATGATCTAAGTACGGAGTATATTTCCAGTTGTGCTGCCAGCAGCTTGTACTGTCACCTTATCAGCCATCCAAGCAGTCCCAAGCATGGGGTCATATATATCTCGTCCCCAATAATATCTGAGATTTCTTGTCTGACTTCAATCCAGAAACACTACACCTCCGGGCAAGACCACCACATATGAAAATAAGAGTTTGGGTCACCACACACCCTCCAGCAATGAGTATCAGTCGCAGGAAACAGTTTGGCGAAATAAAAAGGCATTCAATATGTTTTGTGTAATAACTTAATTAGCAATACCACCCCATCCCACCCGAGAAACCTCAGTCAAAACCAAACCCACGTCTACATTCCATTTGTCAATTATAGAAGGGGGCGTGGTCTTACCAAATTTAACGTGAATAATTCCCCAATAGATAATAGAAACGCCTTTCTTAAGGGAACAATCCCTGCTTAGAAAGTCCTCCATTTGCCACAGGGGCTGTTCCAGGTCCATAAACCCGGGCGACGCATGTCTAAGCTGCAAATAAGCACTCTGCGACTCCTTCTGCAGCTCAAATTTGCAGTAAATGTGCAAAGACACCCATCCTCCTACAACTCACAACCCTTTCTCTCTCCACTCCTTGCCAATATGTCAGTTTTAATCAGGGCTTCAGGGTGATATGGGAAACTAGACAAGAGAGCCTACTGGTGCTAGGCAAAATGGTAGAAGTTATTCTTAAAAATACTTTGTTATTGGACAATGCAATACTCCTGTGCATTAGAGTGGATGAACATGCTACTTTATGCAAACAATACTGGCCACGTGTGACTAAATCTATTCCCCAAGGCGATGGATGCATGCCAAAATAAGTTGGAGTGCTGACTGACTACAGCTCCATTTTCCTGTACCTACATATTTTCAGCAATTTTTGAATGGGGCCACATCAAATTGTACTCCAAAGCCTTCACCTGGTAGTTAGAACAAGACACAGCAAATTTGCTGAATTCTTACTACTGCATTCCTGACGCAAGAAAAGCATTGTAAAGTCTTCCCACCTATGCTGTAGCAATTGAATGGTCAGATGTTAAAGCGTTACCCTTCTATCCTGTAGTTATGGAGGTGAGCAGATCCTCCTCCAGCTCTGGAAGTAAGGGGGTGGAAGGATCGTTAATGCTTCATGATTCGCCTAGATAATTAGAACTTGCATGTAAATTAAGCTAACAGACGCACAAAGAGCAGATTATGCAGTTTCTCTCTACTTTATAAAAAAAAAAAAAAAAACAAACCACACACACCTATTAACAGAAGTCCTGAAATTAATCTCAATATGACTAGTCCGAGGTAACTGGCTAGCTTCAACACCGGGATAAAATGGTACAAAATATTTATTCTCAATTAAAAAGGCTGACTAGAAGTTAATTGCCTTTCATTCAGGGGCAAGGAGGCAGCACCCCAACTGCTCCCTCAAACCAGCAATTGCAAATTGGTCAAGTCACAAAAGCACAAGAATAAACACTGCAAGCTATTCCTACGTTTATAAAACCAAAGCAGACGTGAACATACAATTCGGAACAAAAAAACAAGATCAGTAACTCAATATGATGGCAGATAATGAAACATCCTGTCCCATAGCCTGAAACCAGCTGGAATCCAGAGTTTCCTTTCATTTAATTTTGGGCAAAGGGCCCCTGTGTTTATCCATCCCTTCCTAAAACAGGCTTACCTGACAATTATAGAGAGAACCTGCTCTTGAAACTACATTTCACTCATATCTTTGTTTTTTGGTGCAATTTACAAACACACACCACTGTCTACCATTATCTTATTTGCAAATAAAACACATCCATGTGAAACAATTATTTAAGTGGGGAGGTATTTCTTTTGCAATCCAAAAGATAGAAATCAGAGAGTAGGGCTCAGTTTCCTCAATGGAGAAAGATGACTAGTGGAGTGCCCCAGGGATCTATACTAGGACCATTTATAAATGACCTGGAAATGGAACAAAGAGTGAGGTGATTAAATTTGCTGATGATACAAAATTATTCAAAGTTGTTAAACCATGAGAGGATTGTGAGACATTGCAAAAGGATCTTGCAAAACTGGGAGCCTAGGCATGCAAATGGCAAATGAAATTTAATGTGGAGAAGGGCAAAGTGATGCACTTAGGGAAGAGTAACCCAAATTATAGCTACATAATGCAAGGTTTCATATTAGGTGTTACCTTTCAAGAAAAGTATCTTGGTGTCATTGTTGATAATACATTGACATCTTCTACTCAGTGTGCAACAGCAGCCAAGAAAGCAAACAGAATACTAGAAATTATTAGGAAAGGAATGGAGAATAAAACACAGAATATCATGGTACAACCTCATCTTGAGTGTTATGTGCAGTTCTGGTCACCACATCTCAAGAAAGATATAGCACAATTAGAAAATGTACAGAGAAGGGCGACCAAAATGATAAAGGGGATGGAATAATTCCCTTCTGAAGAAAGGTCACAAAAGTTAGCACTCGTCAGCTTGGAGAAGAGACAGCTGAAGGGGGATAGGATAGAGGTCTACAAAATCATGAAATGATTTGAATGGGTACATGTGAAACAGTTATTTACTCTTTCAGATAATAGAAAGACTAGGGGGCACTCCATGAAGTTAGCATGTGGCACATTTAAAACAAATCAGAGAATTATTTTTCACTCAATGCACAATTAATTTCCTGAATTCATTGCCAGGGTATTTGGTTAAGGTGGATTGTGTAGATGGGTTTAAAAACATTTAGATAAGTTCCTGGGGAGAAGTCCATAAATTGCTATTAGTCTTGTTGATTTAGGGCAGTGGTTCTCAACCCAGTCCTCAGTATATTCCTAGCCAGTCAGGTTTTCAGGATATCTACAATGAGCATGCATAAGGTATATTTGCATATGATGGAGGCAGCACATGCAAATCTATCTCATTCATATTCATTGCGGATATCCAGAAAACCTGATTGGCTAAGTGTGTCCTGACAACTAGGATGAGAGCCCAGTCCTAGGGAATAACCACTGCTTATTACTGGCAGCAGTAGCATGGGATTTATCTAATGTTTGGGGACTTGCCAGGTAGTTGTGACATAGATTGGCCACTGTTGGAGACAGGATGCTGAGCTTGATGGACCTTTGGTCTGACCCAGCATAGCAATTTCTTATGTTTTTATGTTCCCATCCTCTCAACAGTTCTGTTATGTTCCCCAGCACCTCATCACCACAATGCAATTAATTGAACATTTGGTCATAAAACTGTCACCTCGCACACAAATTCTGCTTCTTTGTTATTATTAAATGAGATTAAAGTCAAACCTATTGACTGAGCCTCTGTCAGGTACATAAAATGTGCTGTCCTGTCCTTCCCCCCTGCTACAGATCAGACTGCAGTGGGACGCCTCGGTCCTGGGCGGGGGAGGGGATCTGACTGCAGACCACTGATGCACAGCAAAAATAGCTTACATTTGCTTTCTTTTTTCATTTTTTTTTTGGGGGGAGCCTCATTTTTCAGTTTGGTTTGTTCTCCAAACCAAATAAAATATTAAACACCCCCTCCCCCAAACAAAAGAAATAAAACAGAGAGGCCTTGCAAGCCTCCACTCACCCTTCCGGCCTCCACTAATGCCCTTTCATGGAGTCTGTAAGATGAGGCCCAGCCACGCCTGACCTGCTGACTGCAGATTTAAAAATGAGGAGGGCAGCTCTGATGCCGGTGCCAAAGTGAGATCACATCGGAGTCAGCGCCAGGACTGCTGGCAGAGCAGGAGATTCTTACAATGGAAGCAAGATTCATTCATTTTTTGTTTTTTTATCATTGTTTCCGTTCCTGCTGAGAAATTTTAACATCCCAGTGAGCCTTCTCAGAAGCCAAGCAAGGAGGCAGATGCTTGGTAAAGCGCAGCCGTGCTGGGGTTTATGAGAAGACGCCTGCCTGGGTGACCCTTCTGCATGCAGAGTGAAGTCTGCATGGGGAGTGGGATGAAATGTGGAGGAGGGAGACAGCACTAAAGTAGAAATTGTAGCTCTCTGTCTGAGCACAATTGATATGGATTGGAATAGGGGTTGGTTTAAGCTTTAGGCGGTCACCAAGGGCTTCTAGCAGGCTGCAAAGAGCAGCAGCAGTGACAGGAAAATGATAGCCACACAAACCCAAAGCACATTCAATGCTTTAATTACTTTGTTTTCACATCTTTTGTGGGCAAATCCTGTTTCTCACTATAGTTTTATTTTGGTGAAACCCAGGGCTTAATTTGTGGGGAAACGGCACTTCTTGGAGGTGCCCTGCGGCAGCTTCGCCCGTCGGGCAGCCTGGAGCCGGAGCGGACAGAGCAGCCACTCTGTTACTGTATCGAGCTGTTGTCAGGAGGGCCTGGGTAGGGGTCTTACTGAAGCAAAAACTGCAGCGCATAGAAAAGACAAGAAAGGATCTGAATTAGAAATCAGATCATGTCTGAAACCTCTGAGCAGCAGGGTCACCCATCAAGGCTTCAGCCCTGGCCTGCAGGTCTCCAGTTTAAAAAACCTGCACTAATTCAACCTCTTTTTCTGTCTCTTGTCCGGGCTTAATTTCCATTGAAACAACCTAGAATGGCGTTTCTCACCTTTTTTTTCCAGGCCCAAGGAAGCTTAGCAGAGCTGGCAATAGAAATCTGCTGCAAGGCCCTGTAGAAAGAGCAGAAAGGCCCCAGAGTGCATTTCACCCTGAGATGGGGCAGCCCAGCAGCTTTGATTTTTGTGCAATTTCCTGGCACAATTGAGGGATAATAGCCAAGGTCAAAGAGACACGAGGTGAATGCCTGTCAGTCCCGCTGCGCCCCACGCTGCTGCCTCTGCCACTGGGGGTGACCACACTAGCGAGGGAGAAGGGGCAAGAGAGCCAATAAAGGGATCAGAGGAAAGCAGAGAGGGTGCAGGAGGGGCAGGAGAATGAGTGAGGAGATTGGAGGGAAGCGTGCGCCGCCATTTGCTGTAAACCCTTGTGATTCTCACTTATAAAACCTTGAAATAAATAAATGAGTGAGTGCGTGAGGGGATCAGAGGAGCTGCAAGGTACGAGTCAGATAAGAGTGGAGAGAAGTCTGTGAATGAGGTGATTGGAGGGCACAGGGAAAGAGTGAATGGAGGAGGGGAAGGGGAGGAAAAGAGTGGTAATGAGAGAACGTCTCCCCCAAGGAGGCAGAGAGCAGGACCCACCCTGTCTGCACCACCCCCAAGGCAGCGGACGTCACCCGAGTCCTGCGCCTCACTGGCCAAGGAGGGAAAGGAGAGGATAATATTCCAGAAAGGGGGAATCATGGAGGGCTTGAGGGAGAACTGGGAATGGAGAAGCAGGATCACCAGAGCTGAGGAGGAGAGGAGGAGGAGGAGAGTCTCCCCTCCTCATCCTTCCCTCAGTGACCCTCCCCTGCAGCCCCCAATGCTTCTTGCTGTCGGCTGGGGATGAAGGGTCACTGGGATAAGAAGGAAGAGGGTTCACGTACATGTGCATGAGAAAGTTCACACCCACCCCATCCTTGCACACCTCCCCCACTCTCGCCCCTCATTCCACAGTCCCACTTCCTTTTTGTCCACAAATTAAGCCCTGGTGAAACCTCAGAAGTATGAGCAGCACTGCCTGATGTTGAACTATTAAATTGCAACTACTGATGTGCTGCTGGTTTGGGATTTTATTTAATTCAATAACCGGAACCTGCACTTTCTGTGTCATATATATTGATTTTATTTGATTTATATTCTGCTTTTTTACACTTCAAAACAGATTACATTCAGATACTGTCCTCAGAGGGCTCACAATCTCTGATTTTTATGTTTCTTGTATACTTTTATTGAATGTTTTAATCTGTTTATTTGCGCTTTTGATTTTGTTTATTATTTTGTTTTATGATATTATGTATGCACTTTGTTTTCTGCTTTGATCTCTTGGAATATACAGAATATAAGTCCTGAAATAAATAAATAAGTTTATACCTGAGGTAATGGAGGGTGAAATGACTTGCCCAGGGTCACAAGGAGCAGCAGCAGGATTTGAATTCTGGCTTCCCTGGTTCTCAGTGTGGCAGACCCTCCCGGCCTGGCCACTAGATGCCACCAGTCCTGTCACACTTAGATAGAAGCTATCCATACCCTTCAGGGGTCACGTCCTGAGCCTTTTACATACTTGGCAATGCCTCTATGGCTGCAGCCAGGATAAACCTCCTCCTGCATTCTCTAGTACAGTGTGGTACATAAACCTTTTAAAATAAATCCTTAGCAATGTGGACCAGAATAACTGAACAGAAGTCTTTTTACGCCATCATCTGCTGTGTTACAATCAGAATCATGTAAAACAAACCTGTAATTGTAACTGCAGAATCTGTGTTTACACTGATGCACAATATTAACTTCCCGATGTTAACTGTGGGGAGGGGGGAGGAGGTGCAAATCTGAAGCTTTGCCTGGGCATCTAATACCCTTGTAGCAGCCCTGGCTGGAACTTGATTTATTTCCTCCAGTTTGATCTTCCGTCTAACTGTACCAGAGTGCCCCAAAGCAGATTACAATGTTATCAAAGCATTACACAAATAATACAATTATAAAACATAAAATATTGCAAGTTAAAATAAAAGCAGCTTAAAACTAATCAAATCAGATTTTAAAAAATGGTCTTCCAACTTCTAAAAGTCAGCATAAATTTAAATAATGCAATTACATAGAAATTAATTAGCGTGTGTCTGGGTATATCTATACGCAATCAAGCCTATTAGTGCAGAAAAGTGGGCATTTATTCACTGCCACAGGCTGGGAGTGTATGACAGGCCCAGCAGAAAGAGTAACCGACACATGCGCAGTTTCTCATGCACTTCCTCTAAGCGCCCACTGCGGTCTGATGCACGTCTAACCTTCGGAATAGGAGCGCCCCTCGCTCACCCCCTTATTGCTGTGCCAGGTTTCAGTAGCAGGTTGCACTTTGAGCACCTGTGGAAGCCGTAGTAAGCTGCATACTGGGGTTTTACCCTGGTCTCTTTGCAGATATGGAAGATGTAATTTAAGAAATAAAAGCTTTTCACTGTAAAATTCGGCAACGTCTCTTCAGTTCTCGGCCTTAGAGAGTGCACTGCTCTGCATTCTTGTGGACTTAATTCTAATGAGAGTACAACCTTTCCAGCTTTGCTTGTCCTGGATCCTCTGAAAATTGTTAATCACGGCAATGACTGTCACGGTTAGAGAGTCGAGGTTGTCGGGAAAATCTCCACCATGGAAACAGTCTGACTATCTGCACAGTTTTGGTTGCAGAGTTCCCAGTTTTCAGATGTTACACCTTACAGCGCCTCAACACGTCCTTGGGCAGAGATCTGGGAGTCCCATAATTTTAATTCTGTAGAGGCACCAGGACTTAAAAGAAAGCAGGGGGCAAGCTGTGCTACAGAACGGGAGGGATGGAGAGAGCAAACAGGGCAGGGGCTTAAGTCGCACCAATCATTGGAACCTGTTTTGGAAACCTTGTTAAGCATCGTAATGTTTGTAAACCGGTGTGATGGCGAAACCGAACGATGGTAAATAAAACTCGACAAATAAATAAATAAGTAAATAAGTACTGGACAGAGCTTTGGAAAACTTTATGGAAGGAAGGCAGAGTATCTGATACTGACAAAAGCAGCGGATACGGAGCTGCCTGGTGACTCCTGCGCTGCATCTACAGGGAATAAGAACCCACCCAGTAGGACACAATATATAATGTATAATATATAATGTATAATGTGCACAGTGGGACACATCGCTCCTTTGCTGTTAAGTGGCTCCCTCTCTCTGTGCTGGGTGGCTGCACTGGGTGGGATCCTCTTTCATAGTAATGTGATGATACTAGTAGGAGGGATCCTCTTTCTTAGTATTGTCGTGATACTTGTAGGAGGGATTCTCTTTCTTAGTATTGTCGTGATACTAGTAGGAAGGATTCTCTTTCTTAATATTGTCATGATACTAGTAGGAGGGATTCTCTTTCTTAGTATTGTCGTGATACTAGTAAGAGGGATCCTCTTTCTTAGTATTGTCGTGATACTAGTAGGAGGGATCCTCTTTCTTAGTATTGTCGTGATACTAGTAGGAGGGATTCTCTTTCTTAGTATTGTCGTGATACTAGTAGGAAGGATTCTCTTTCTTAATATTGTCATGATACTAGTAGGAGGGATTCTCTTTCTTAGTATTGTCGTGATACTACTAGTAGGAGGATCCTCTTTTTTAGTATTGTCGTGATACTAGTAGGAGGGATTCTCTTTCTTAGTATTGTCGTGATACTAGTAGAAAGGATCCTCTTTCTTAGTATTGTCGTGATACTAGTAGAAAGGATCCTCTTTCTTAGTATTGTCGTGATACTAGTAGGAGGGATCCTCTTTCTTAGTATTGTCGTGATACTACTAGTAAGAAGGATCCACTTTCTTAGTATTGTCATGATACTAGTAGGAGGGATCCTCTTTCTTAGTATTGTTGTGATACTAGTAGGAGGGATCCTCTTTCTTAGTAATGTGATGATACTAGTAGGAGGGATCCTCTTTCTTAGTATTGTCATGATACTAGTAGGAGGGATCCTCTTTCTTAGTATTGTCATGATACTAGTAGGAGGGATCCTCTTTCTTAGAATTGTCGTGATGCTAGTAGGAGGGATCCTCTTTCTTAGTATTGTTGTGATACTACTAGTAGGAAGGATTCTCTTTCTTAATATTGTCATGATACTAGTAGGAGGGATTCTCTTTCTTAGTATTGTCGTGATACTAGTAGGAGGGATCCTCTTTTTTAGTATTGTCGTGATACTGGTAGGAGGGATTCTCTTTCTTAGTATTGTCGTGATACTAGTAGAAAGGATCCTCTTTCTTAGTATTGTCGTGATACTAGTAGGAGGGATCCTCTTTCTTAGTATTGTCGTGATACTACTAGTAGGAAGGATCCTCTTTCTTAGTATTGTCATGATACTAGTAAGAGGGATCCTCTTTCTTAGTATTGTCATGATACTAGTAGGAGGGATCCTCTTTCTTAGTAATGTGTTGATACTAGTAGGAGGGATCCTCTTTCTTAGTATTGTCATATTAGTAGGAGGGATCACAAAAAACAGGAATTTTGTTTTTTGACAATGAATCCTTGAGTGTGGCAGGTTTTTATGCCAGCCCCGGACTGGTGTAAAATTTGCCGTGCTGCAAGGGGGCATTGGCCATGTGGGAAAGTTTTTGCATTGTGGGGATTAGCTGATAGCCTCATCATTATGCGCTCGATTGGATGCACGTTTTGAATGTGCCAATCCTCATTTTGCATCGGGAGTTATGGATGCACGTCCGGTCGCGCGTTGAGCCATGCGCTGGCTGCAGCGCGCTGTATTGCATCTTTCTGTTTGTGCTGGCCATGATCATTTTGTTTGAGAGGTTTGGGCTTTGTTAGACGCAAACGAAGCAGAAAATGAAATCAAATAGCTAATTCTTCTAATAGTGCTTAATTTCCTTATTGATATTCCACATTAATTATAACCACTCACCAGGACACAGAGCCCATTAATCAACAAATCATCAGGGTGAAATTTTGCTTAGCGATGCTGACGTCCCAGGCAGCTAATTTTGTGCCCAGAGTATGTTGATAGGCTGGAGGTATTTTAAGCCCCAGAGGAATGTACTTCTCTCCCCCCTGGCATCTGTTCCTGGCTCTGGGATTGCTCATTGCTAGCTCCGAGGGACATGGTGTCGTGCCATGACTCCTCTCTGTTGCCCCTGGAGAAGTGCGAACCCTCTACCTCTATTCTGCGTCCCCGGGCTCTGAAGCAGCCCAGCAGGAGCAGAGGAATTTAGAGAGGTTTATCCAGCCAACAGCAGAAGTTATTTTGATGTTGTAGAAGGGCGGAGTGCAAATATGTTAAATGACAGAAATGGAGTTTACCCCAGGATCCAGGCTTCTGTGTGTTCGTTGCTCATAAGGAGAATTTTTGCACATTTCAAGGACATCAGCCTTGCCCCGCTCCTTTTTCATCTCCACCTCCCTCTCCCTCCTTAGGTCAGTGTGTTTGTAAGAGTTTATTCCTGGAGTCTTCCCAATCCTGGCTCCTATTCTGGTGTCCTGAGAAGGCACTAGCAGAGGCCTCAGCCACACTGTTGATTTCTACAAGGAATTAGGGTAATTTGCAGGCGTCAGCAGATCATACAAAGCCCAGTAAAAGTGTCACATTAGGAAGATTCAGGAATGGAATTTCATGAGATTGTAAAGTGAGGGCTGCAGAATAAAACTGCAGGCCAACAAAGCAAGGTCTGTAAGAAATAAGGCCATGATTAAATCCCATCCTGGGCATGAGGGTGCATGGGGAGCGTTACACACCAAGCAAGGCTCCCATGAAGTCTTTGCAAAGCCCTCTGCTCACCTGTGCAGTCACACAAAAATCACACTACTTTCTAAACTGGAGACACCAGCAGCAAGCAATGCTCCACAAAACACAACAAAAGCAGCAGTCGTCTCTTTTCACACAAAGCCCGACCCTCTCTATTACGTTTGGGTGGCCAATGCTCTCCTTTCCGTTCCTCTCTCTGGCTGAATTCCTTGGTCAGTCCATAATTCTGTGGATTTTCCCAGGCAGGCTGTCTCTCACCGAAATCTCCCCAGCATTCCCATCCAGTGCTTGCTGAAGATTCTCCTCAGACCTGTAGTCCCAGGACTTCCCCTTACTTCTCCTGTTTATCCAGAAGAGAACTCACTCCCTGTAAAGGGACAGGTCCACCAAATATCCCCTGCAAGGACTCACGCCCTCAGCCTTGTGCTGACCCTCCAGTGCTCCCCTGTGTCACACGGGCGCAGGAGCACAACAGACCCCTCCCAGTGGGGAGTGCTACACCTCACTGACATCACATCAAAGGGAAGAGGTGAGGGAGTCATGCACAGGCGCTGGCTAGTGTGGAATTCCCTTTGCGGAAGCACTCACAGGCGCCTTTCATGAGTCTGCCTAACGCTGGCTGTGTTGCCCCCTGACGTACATTTCCCACATCTAGAGTGGTGCATCCCATTTTGTTTGAGTGAGGAAAAGAAGGGCGTGGTCTGCATGTCCCTATCTGCTTTTCCAAAAAGTCCTTCTTTCACCCGGCAGTTTCCTCCTGCTCCTTTGCACTTCCAGCTGGCTCAGAACCAGGATGGGGATCTGGCACCAGGAGCCCTCATTTGCCAGAACAGTCCTCAGCCAGAAGCCATGCAGCAGGAGAACCCCACAATCTGCAGCAGTAAATCCGACCACTGGGTGTCAGCACTGCGCAATGCGTGGGACTCCCTTCCCTCAGCCAACCCAAGGAGTGGAAGACCTGAACTGGGATTGGAACCCAAGCCCTTCCTCATGCCTGTGTGCAACGTTTTCACTGAGGCACCAGGTCACCCCCAAGACTTTTTAATTTTTTATGTATGGACCCATTGGATGCATCGTCTATGGACCTGGATCCAGCAGGGTTTTGGGGTGCCCAGAGGTCACCCCTGGGAAGAGGACAAATAGGCTCTGGTCTGCTGGGATGACAGGCTGGCACCTCACTCCATCACCCCCTGTCTACTTCTCTCCTCCCTTCTCTCTCTTCCTAAGGCTCATTTCTCTCCCTTTCTGTCTCTCTCCTCTCTTTCTTCTCTGTCTCCACCTCAGCCATGACCCTTTGTTCTTGGCACCTCTCTCCCTGCTGCCTACCCCATCTTTTTTCTGCCCTCTCCCCTGCATCTTTGCTCTCCTCCCCCACCCTCCCCAGGATATTTATATGCAAAGCAGCAGCTTTTTACTTCGTCTTACACCTTTTCCTGGACACCAGTAATTGTTTTGTTTTTTTTTTATATCCAATGCATTTTAATTTAACACCAATATGTTTTCCTTCACACCAATACTTTTTCACAGTTGGATACACTTAAGCAAGGTGATTTTTATTGAAATGGTAGTAAATCAGCTTTTTCTAATGCCAGAGTTTTGTTTCAAGCAATGCATATTAAGTAGGGAGCAGAGGGGAACCAAGAAGCAAGTGAAAAGGATGGAGGAAGAAGAGAGAGTGAGCCATGGGGACCTTCCTCCCCTATCACTGGATGAGAGAGGGATGCAGAGTCTTCTCCCCTGAGGAAATGACTCAGGAATTCAAAGCCTTGCAAGACACTGGAGACTGGTACAAGCTTTTCATTTCCAGGACTGGGAGACTAAGGGAATGGATACAAATATACAGATCCTTTCCTGTCTGGGCACTGGCACAGGGATGCAGAGCTCTTCACCTCTGCGACGGATGGTACAGGAAGACAGAGCTTCTCTCCTCTAGGACTGGACGGCTCAGGCTTGAACACAGAGAGACAGACCAGAGACTGCCACCGTTGGGTTATTATGGCTCAGGGGATGACCCTGCACTTCTGGGACTGGCATATGGTGCACATTCCCTGGTTTCTCAGCAGTTCTGTCTTGCCAAGGTCTGATCAGTTTCTAGTAGCAAAGATGATTTCTTGAACGATGGCATTTTTGAAGGTGGGATATAAACAGATAGCATCACTCCTTCAGCACACAAGCTAGCTCAGTGCATGAATTATTCAGCATGACAAACATGGGCCTTTATTCATTCTTTTCATCTCAACTGCATGATTTGAAAATAGGGAAAGGTGAAGAAATACAATCAAAAGGAAGAAGAAAATGAGAGGAACCAGAGGGAAAAAGAATGGAGTCACATCCAGAGCACAACCACAGGAATTCTACACTATAGTGCACCAAATCCAGAGTATTACTATAGGAATTCCACACTATAGTGCACCAAACCCAGAATACAATCACAGGAATTCTGCACTATAGTGCATCAAATCCAGAGCACAACCACAGGAATTCCACACTATAGTGCACCAAATCCAGAGCACAACCACAGGAATTCTGCACTATAGTGCACCAAACCCAGAATTCAATCACAGGAATTCCACACTATAGTGCACCAAATCCAGAGCACAACCACAGGAATTCCACACTATAGTGCACCAAATCCAGAGCACAACCACAGGAATTCTGCACTATAGTGCACCAAACCCAGAATACAATCACAGGAATTCCACACTATAGTGCACCAAATCCAGAATACAATCACAGGAATACCACAGTATAGTGCATCAAATCCAGAGTATTACCACAGATATATTGCACTATAAAGTGCCAAATCTATAGCACTACCACAGGAAAACCACACTATAGTGAACCAAATCCAGAGTATTACCAAAAGAATTCCGCACTATAGTGCACCAAATCTAGAGTATTACCACAGGAATCTGCACTATAGTATGCCAAATCTAGAATACAATCACAGGAATGCCACATTATAGTGTACCAAATCCAGAGCATTACCAGAAGAATATTACACTATAGTGCACCAATCCAGATTATTACCAGACAGAAACAAGATGCTGGGTTTGATGAACCCTCAGTCTGACCCAGTATGGGAATAATACAGCACTATAGTCTGCAAAATCCAAAGTATGATCACAGGAATACCGCACTATAGTGTGCCAAATCCAGAATATGACCACAGGAATACTGCACTATAGTTTGCAAAATCCACAGTACAATCACAGGAATATTGCTTAATGGGCAAAATGCAAAGTATTAGCAGAGGAAGTCTGTGCTGTAGTGTGCTGATTGTATTGACCATTACCATAGCAGTGCTCATGATAAGAAGCTGCACCTGTAAGTTTTATATCTCTCTTTCAGGGGGCTATCCCGCTTTCTTGACCTCTTCTCTCCCTTTTCTTTCCTTCCAGAATCTTCCTCTGCTTCCTATCCCTCCTCATCCTCCCTGTCTTTTCCCTTCTCCCTCCTGCTGGTTCAGTGTTTTTTTCTCCTGGTCTCTCCAGCTGTTTTCTAGCAGTTGGCTCACACCTCAGTCTCAGTGCATCAAAGGCACGCTGTCAAAATATTTGAATATTGCTCTCCCTTTGAAATGTAGATGCTAATTATGAAGAATGCGGGAGAGAGGACTGTGCCCATCCCCCATCTGCTGCTGGGTGCTGATAATTAATTGTCAGAAACTATTGCCAACAACTGCGACCCCATTCTAAAGCATCCATTTGCAGTCAAGAATCAGTCAGACAGACATCGTGCATTTCTAGCAACTGGGGCCTTAGTTGGCTGTGGTACCTTTTTTTAGTTTAACAAATAAACTGGTGGCCTCGTTTTGACTGAAGTCCAAGCGCAGAGTCTGAGCCATGGATGGTGACCTCACGGCTGTTTGGCTGAGAGCTTGCACATTTCTTTTTTGGGGGGGGGAATGTCCTAGGAACATTCTGATGATGTAATAACCATTGCCAAAGCTGAATATGGAGCTGTAGGATGTGGAGAGTAACCCAGAGACGCAGAGCAGTAGTGGCTGGTCACACTGAGGAGCGGATCCCTTTCTGTGTACTTAGAATGATAAAGTAACTTCAGATATGCACATTGCCCACTTCCTAACGCCCACACATTTATTACACAGTTCCCCACATTTTTCAAGATTGTACTGCAAGAGTTAGCCTATTCTGTGACAGGGTTTTCAAAATCCTGTGGCAATTCTACAGCTAATTTGCATAACTTTCTGTGCATTTGCATATTATTTAATGCACATTTTTATTTTATCTTTTAAAAATATAAAGTCCTTTTATGACATTTCTGTCTTCAGTTAATTTATTTGGTTTTTTGTTTTTTTTGAGGAAAGGGATCTTTGTGATGGTACTGGTAGGAGAAGAGGGAGTAAGAGATATGGGGGATGGAGAGAGACAGAGGATCTCAGGCAGGAGGGAGGATAGAAGCGGGAATAGAGAGAATCAGGTGAGTGGAGGAGAGGTAAAGAGGGATCAAGGAGTGGGGAGGGACCCTGGATTGGGGACAGGGATCTCTGATCAGGAGAGGAAGGGATGATTAACTCTCACCATTTCTCTCATCTCCAATCTCTGTACCCTCATTCACAGTACCTCTGATCAACTCACTTGCTCTCCACACCTCCTCCAAACTCCTCACACCTCAATGTCTTCACTCATTCTCCATTCTTCTCCCGCACCCCCTCTGATCCTGGTATTCCCTCTTGCCCCCCACCAGTCCAACACCTCACCCTTGACCAATTTCCATATTCACTCTCCCTCCTCCCCCTGTACCCCTGCTGGACTGCTCACTTGTTCCTACTCTGCCCAGTGCCCACTATCCATTCCCTCCTTCACTCTCCCTCCCCTATACCCCCACCTATCCCCTCATTCACTCGTCCCCCAACCACCCCAACCCCTCGTTCCCCCATCCCTTCATTTACCTCTAGTCATCCCCCCAACCTATTTAACTCTTCCTGAGTCCTCCTCAACCCTCCCCCCTCCATTGAGTAGGGGCAGGAAGGGGAGGAAGGCAGCAGCAACATGAGTTTTACCCCCCAGGTCTGACTGCAGCTTTCAGATTGGGGGGGCTCTGTGTTCTGCAGTCAGGCCCAAGCAGCAGAAGAGGAGGACAGGGCCCAATGCTCCTCCGCCTCTTCCTACTGCCCAGTCACCAGGACACTCCCCCCTCTCCATTCCCCATTCTCTGCTGACACCGACAACGTTTACAGGACGAAGTGGATTGTGAATAATTCTACAGACTCTGAATTGCTAGGATGAGTCTCTCAGAATACTTTAGCTGGGTAAAAGGACAATGCTTTTTTCAGGGGTCTTAGAGAGAGAAATGGTAATTGTAAGCGCTGAAAAATGGAGGTTTCTGTGCCAGAGAAAAACAACTTCCCCATGGTGCCCTGCGGGGGCCCAATTAGGAAAAAGGATGAGATCCTGAGT
Source organism: Rhinatrema bivittatum (assembly GCF_901001135.1). Classification (NCBI taxonomy): domain Eukaryota; kingdom Metazoa; phylum Chordata; class Amphibia; order Gymnophiona; family Rhinatrematidae; genus Rhinatrema; species Rhinatrema bivittatum. The sequence goes on from NC_042631.1 coordinate 1,875,529, forward strand.
CAGGAAAGGGAAAGCAGGGAGCATCCAATGGGAGGAGGGGGAAATCCCTAAAAATGCAAAACTCTACTGGATATGTTCAGGTGCCTTGGCAGCATAATTTAATTAATACAAGCACCAGCCACAGGGTGGCAGTATAACAAAAAGTATGTTCTATTTAACCAAACACCTTTCCTCACCTCCCCATATTCACATCCATTCATGCAACCCACCCAAAAATTCTCCCCCTTTCATGCTGCCCAGGTATTTACTCTGCCTTATCACCAGGTTCTCTCCCTCCCATCCTGTTCTCTACACAAGACAGAAAGAGAAGGAAAAAGGTTGGAGGGAAGGGGCTGGATTAGGGAACAGAATAGTTTTGTTTTAACTCTGCTCTGGGAAGGGATGGGCTGGGACAGTAAGAAAAAACAGTTGGACCAAGCCCAAATTTAGGGATAGGCAACATAGGGCCAAATTTTGAAGGTGACAAATACCCACGTCAAAGAGAAGCCAGCCTTCTGCTTGATTTAGGGTCATGTACCATCACGGTCTCAAAGTGGCACTGCTGTGACATTACATAAGGGCACCAAAATCTTAAATCTGACCCTGCACTAGCCCTGTGGACAATGTCCCTTTTTCTTAGCTGCTGTGGAGGTGTTCCCTGGCATCCAGGTTCTGTGTCTTTCAGGTCCGGTGTATCAGCATTAAGAGGTCCACATTCAAACTGCTTTCTCTGGCTAAGTTCAGACAAACCATGGAATTTGAATTTCCCACTGCTGATTTATCCAAGTAAGTTTTTAGGTGGATATAACTTACCAGATAAATCAAAGGGGCAAGATTAGTGTATTTGGATAACTTAGCTTGTTGTGGGTTAACCAAAATAAAAACTTCATACCGGAATCTTAGGAAAGAACTATATTTAGATAAAGAATGGAATATTCTAGGATAATGCAAGATTACCAGCAAGGCAATTCAGAAGCAATCTCAGAGAGCATTATTTACATAATAGATTAAATCAAATTTATACAGTAATGAGCTAGTTTATTTGTTTTCATAACATTTGCCTAATTTGTTGGAATTATAATTTTAACTCATATATCTTAATATGCTGGGATTCTTGTAATTTATGTGATTTCTTGTAAATTAAGCCTAGAAGGCAGGAATTAAATTTAAGGCTGGACTCTACATAGTTTTTTACTTTTGGCTTACATTCTAGCATTTCAGCATATTTTATTTATTTATTTATTTTTATTTATTTAACATTTTTCTATACCGGCATTCGTAGGACACATCACGTCGGTTTACAAGTAACTGAGAAAGGAAATTACAAAAAACGGGGAAGGGGGCTAACTGGATAATATATAAAAGTACAGATGAAGAGAGTCAAAGAGCAGAGTTACAACTTTTGCATTCATGCTAGGGTTAGATATGCAAGTGAACTATAAACAATGCTAAGGAGGCATGTGCACTTAAGAACTTAGCATATAGAACTTATTTACAGTATGAAAGGAGGCAAGTGCACGTATATACAGATAAATGCTGGTGCGGGGGGGGAGGAAAAAGAGGGAGGGAGCGGGAAGGGGGAGGGGAAAGGGAAAAAGGAGCAGGGGGGTGTGGAGGGAAACAGGGGTACAACTGAGCAAGGGTATTTTTAGGGAGAGCTTGCTAAAGGGTGAAGAGGGCGGGGTAGGGAGGAAGGGGTACAGGGAAGGTATAGGGGAGGTCAGGGAGAAGGTAGGTAGGTTGAACGGGAGCTGAGGGGGTTCAAAGAGGGAAAGGACTAGGTTTGAGAGGAATTGGGGTATGCCTGTTGAAAGAGCCATGTCTTGATTCCTTTTTTGAAATGGCTCAGGGACGGTTCTAGGCGGAGTTTGGCGGGGAGGGAATTCCAGAGGGTGGGGCCCGCAATGGTGAAGGCTCTATCCCTGGTGGTGGTGAGGTGTCCAACTTTAAGTGAAGGGGTTTGGAGAGTGCCAGCAAGGGAGTTTCTAGTGGGGCGATTAGCTTGGCAGAATTGTGGCATATCTTCAAGCCAGGGTGAGTTGTTATTGTAAAGTGTGTTATGGAGGATGGTAAGTGTTTTGTATTGGGAACGGAAGGTGATGGGGAGCCAGTGGAGGTCTTGGAGAATAGGAGTGATATGGTCAGTTTTTCTGGTGTTTGTTAGGATTCTTGCCATGGAATTTTGAAGGATTTGAAGGGGTTTAATGGTGGAGGCTGGGAGGCCTAAGAGAAGGGAGTTACAATAGTCGAGTTTGGATAGTATAGTGGTTTGCATAACAGTGCGGAAGTCGTGGGCGTGGAGAAGGGGCTTCAGTTTTTTGAGGACTTGAAGTTTATAGAAGCCCCCTTTTAGGAGTAATTTAATGTGAGGTTTGAAGCTTAGTTGATTGTCTAGGGAGACACCTAAATCTCTGACACTGGGTGGCAGTGTGTAATTTTGTGAGGCATTTTGCCATATCAGCAACCTTGAATTAGTTTTTAGAAGTCTGATGAGTGTGATTTTCACAATGCAGTGATGATAGCTTCATAGGTAAACCTTTTCAAAGCATATTCAGTGTTATCCAGTTAATGGGCCGATACAGTAAAACCCGCGGGAGAGCCGGCGCTCTGAGGCGAGCGCCTGCTCTCCCAACGCACACCCAGGTCACTCTCCTGGGCGCGTGATCAAGTATTTAAATGAGGGCCCACGGTAAAAGGAGGCTCTAGGGACACTAGCACATCCATAGCGCCTCCTTTTTGACAGAAGCGGCGGCTGTCAGAGGGTTTGACAGTCGACGCTCAATTTTTCCAGCATCAGTTCTCGAGCCTGCTGACAGCCACGGGTTCAGAAAACAGACGCCGGCATAATTGAGCGTCCGTCTTCCGACCCACGGGCACATTTTACTTTTTTTTTAAATTTAAAATTTTTTTTATTTTTGGGGCCTCCAACTTAATATCGCTATGATATTAAGTCGGAGGGTGTACAGAAAAGCAATTTTTTTCTGCTTTTCTGTACACTTCCCTGGTGACGGCTGAAATTAGTGCCTACCTTTGGGCAGGCATTAATTTTTGAAAGTAAAATGTGTGGCTTCGCTGCACATTTTGCTTTCTGTATTGCGTGGGAATGTCTAATAGGCTCATTAACATGCATTTGCATGCTGCGGGCGCTATTAGTTTCGGGGGGGGGGGGGGTGTTTGGCCACGCATTTTGGGTAAAGCTAGCGCGTCGAAAACGTGTGTCCAAACCTGGGCTAACAGTGCGCTCCACCGGCGGACGTTACTGTATCGGCCCGTAAGTTAGCAGGGAATTTGTCAGAGAGCAATCCTAACGTCATCTGGATAATTGTATCCAGACAACATGGACTTTATCTGCGCATACTTGGCAGGATGTAAAACCAGTTGTGAGCCACTGAATATACAAATAAAGTAACTGGGATAACTAACCTGCTTCCATGGTGCTGAGTATGGACCTCTAAATGTCTTACAGGTACCTGACCATACCTGTTTACTTGTAGCACTGCTGCTGCCACACAAGTCCCAGGCACATCTGGACAAGTTGCATGTGCGCATAGGAGGCTCTCTCTGGCATAGGAACAGCACTAGCAATAAGTGTGAGAGACTGAGATCATTCCCAGCATACTATGGTTTATGGGTGAGATGCTTTTCTGTGACGGTATGAATAAAGTTAACCCATGAGTGACTGCAACGTGGAAGAAAGAGGATGCCCAACCAGTTCTAAAAAACCAAATATACCTCAGCCTCTGGCACTTCAGTTTGTAAGCAGTATCTTTAGTATTTCCTGGTAATTTATTTCACAGCCCATCTGCACTTTATAAATATTGCATGAAGGGCCCTATTAATATTTAAAACTGAAATAAAATCATATTGGTTAAAAAAGGAAAATAAAAGAGAAGGAGAACACTGGGGTGATTCCCTCTTCTTTTTCTAATTTCACAGCAAGAAAATTGAAGGTGATAAGAGATGGAGCTGCTCACAGGTGGGGGAAACAGGACTTTTTTCAGTCCTGGCCATTGGTGACACAAAACATGTCTGTCACCTCTTTCAGAGCTCAACAGGGGATGGCTAAGCGCAGTTTCTGAGGACACAAGGCACAGGAAGGTTCTCTCTTTCCTACTGGAGGGCTTAATTCGGTCACTGTTTATGGCATTTTAGGGGAGTGATGGAATTTTTAGTACCTGTCAGCATATTTGAAGAAGATCTGAGGAGAGCACAGAAAACCCTGGGGGAGGAGTGTATCTCCCTATATCTGTGCACACAAACAGTCTACTCTAATGCACACTGGCTACTTTCTCCTGCTGAGACACTGTTTGCTTGACCCCTGAGGGGGCCTGGCTCAGGACTGCCACCTCCCACCTCTGCTTCAAGCCTGCTCTCAGTGCTTTCGCTTTTCTAAAATCTTCACCACTGTAGTAAGTTCCTTGGTATTTCTAACATTAGTGATTTTACCTTTAGATAGTTCTGGTTTTCATAAAAGCTGCTCCTGCTTTTATTGCAGGAAAAGGTCATGATGATTATCTCAAATTACTAAGACTTCCTGCCCATTGCCAATCTCATCCCTGCCTGACTCTGTACCATTTAAATGCAGTTTAACTGCGCTGTCTCCTCGCTGACCTGAAGAAGGAGGCAGAGCTCTGCTAAGTTCCTTACAGACACATTAAGTTACTCCACTGCAAAGGCTTCACTTACAGCTTGTTTGTTGATCCTTACCCTACGATACTCAAATGTTGCCTCTACTCACCTGTTTTTAATCCTCTCAGTCAGGGTCTTGCTGCATTTCTTTTTTTTTGTTGTTGTTGTCATCCTATCTGTCTTGACAAGATTGTAGGCTCCATTATGTGTCTCTGTACAGCACTACATACATCTGGTATGCACTATACAAAAAATGATAATGTTAATAATAATTTCTACATCTTCACGTGGAATAACTTGGCAAGCACAATACTTGGTTCTAGGATTGTCAAGGAAAGGCAGCCAGTGGAATCCATGGAGAGAGTGCTTCCCATTGGTGAGTCTGAGAGAATATCTGATTGCAGTACAATAGAACCCATACAAGAGCCATAAGAGAGAGAATACAGAAAGAATTCATTAGATCAAGAGCCCTTAGAATCAAGGACATACACTCTCAGTTCTGTGAAATGAGGAGAACAGAAAATCTTAATTCACAGATCCATACCGAGTGGAATAGTTGAGTAGTAAATTAGCAGTGACTCCATCACAGAGCATAGTCACTGAGAGGTAAGTAGCAGTGATGTTCCATCATGTAGAGTAGCTATTGAGTAGTAAATTAGCAGTGACTCCATCACAGAGCATAGTCACTGAGAGGTAAGTAGCAGTAATGTTCCATCATGTAGAGTAGCTATTGAGTAGTAAGTTAGTAGTGGCTCTCCACCACAGAGTATTTTATCTATTTCACATTTAGCTCACTTCTTTTCAGTAATAACTCAAGGCGAGTTACATTCAGCTACTGTAGGTGCTTTCTTGTCCCCAGAGGCCTTACAGTTTAAGAGCCTGATTTACTAAGCATTTTCCCCTTGTTAATTAGGCTTAAATTTGTATCTGAGGAAATGGAGAGTGAAATGACTTTGACCAAGGTCAGAAGGAGCTTCAGCAGGATTTGAACCCTTGCTTCCCTAGTTCTCTGTCTTCTGCTCTAAGCACTGGGTTACTCCTCCTCCAGTTGTTGAGTGATAAGTGGAGTTGCTGAGCAGCTATCTCAGAGTACAAAGTTACTACATCGTAGGTTGCAGTGAAGTTCCATCACAGAACTTAGTCATTGATCACTTTGTTAGTGGTGATTTTCCATCACAGAGCACAGAATTGTTAAGCAGTAAGGAGGTAATTTTCAAAGCCACTTACATGCATATAACCCTGTTTTATATGCATAAATGGCTGTTCTAAAATTGACTTATTATTAGACAGTAGTTGAAGAAAATATTATATGCCGGAATATGTTGGTCAATTTGAACTGATCTTGTGACTACACCAACATGCATCCATATGAAGAGAAAATGTAAGACGCAACTGCTACAACATTCTTAATCATCATATCATGACCATCATTCTAGGCATCATTGTATTAGCTCACGCTATTCAGACTCAGCCTTATTCATAATCATAGGTCATTTTACTAGGTGGAAAGTCCCGACAGTATCTTTTTTTAAAGAAGATTTTTTTATGCAATTAAAATTCTAAAAGATGAAGTACTTAGCTTCTTAATATAACAATATTTCCATGACGGTCCTTCATCTCCTGACAGAAGCCCAAAGGAAGGCACTAATTTCTTCAGGCACTGGGAAAGTGCACAGAAAAGCAGTAAAAACTGCTTTTCTGTGCACCCTCCAACTTAATATCATGGCGATATCAAATCAGAGGTCCCAAAAGTTACCAAAAGTTAAAAAAAAAAAATTTGAAGTTGGCCCACGGCTCGAAAACCGGACGCTCAATTTTGCCGGCGTCCGGTTTCCGAACCCGTGGCTGTCAGCGGGCTCGAGAACCGAAACTGGCAAAATTGAGCGTTGGCTGTCAAACCCGCTGACAGCCGCTGCTCTGGTCCAAAAGGAGGAGCTAGGGATGCGCTATTGTCCCATGCGCCTCCTTTTGCCTGTTTTTACCGCTGGGCCTAATTTGCATAGTGAATCGCGCACACAGGAGAGTGGCCTGTGCGCGCGCCGGGAGAGCGGACATTTGTCCGCTGTCCCGCAGACTTTACTGTATCGGCCCGTGAATGAGTTACTATTGATGAGGAAATCCAGCACCAGGTCAGTTGTGCTAATATTGCATTCTTCAGGTTGTGATAACATGTCTTTGAAAATAGAGACCTTGAGAAGGAGACAAAGGTCTTGATTTGTAAGGCTGTCATGCTGATCACCCCACAGCAAAACACGGACTGACTGCCTCAAGCTCAACTGTACCATCTTTAAGCTCAATGCGCCTTAGCACCAGGAAGAAAATCTTTGCCACACCAACCCTGACCCTCTGGAATATGCTATCAACCCACATGGGACTCACACCAGACCTGCTATCCTTCAGGAAACTGGTGAAAACCTGTTCTTGAAGAAGCAGTCAGCTGCAGCTAATAATCCTGACCTCCATCAGGTCCCCATTTACAGCCAGGATACTACTGTACAAAATATAATCATGGATACTGGCACCATACACCAATGGTTCACTAACATAGAACGTCATATTATCCAGTTCTCACTATGTATACAATGTATCTGTAACCAGGTATAACGTCATATTATCCAGTTCTCACTATGTATACAATGTATCTGTAACCAGGTATAACGTCATATTATCCAGTTCTCACTATGTATACAATGTATCTGTAACCAGGTATAACGTCATATTATCCAGTTCTCACTATGTATACAATGTATCTGTAACCAGGTATAACGTCATATTATCCAGTCCTCACTATGTATACAATGTATCTGTAACCAGGTATAACGTCATATTATCCAGTCCTCACTATGTATACAATGTATCTGTAACCAGGTATAACGTCATATTATCCAGTCCTCACTATGTATACAATGTATCTGTAACCAGGTATAACGTCATATTATCCAGTCCTCACTATGTATACAATGTATCTGTAACCAGGTATAACGTCATATTATCCAGTCCTCACTATGTATACAATGTATCTGTAACCAGGTATAATGTCATATTATCCAGTCCTCACTATGTATACAATGTATCTGTAACCAGGTATAACGTCATATTATCCAGTCCTCACTATGTATACAATGTATCTGTAACCAGGTATAATGTCATATTATCCAGTTCTCACTATGTATACAATGTATCTGTAACCTATTCCACTATAACATACTTTGAACTCTTTTGTTGGAAAAGTGTGATATGAATAAATGGAGATGATGATAATTGACTTTTGAGATCTTGCACCAGCAGTGCTTGCATCAAATCCTGGGGATTAAATGGGAGGACCAGCAGACCAATGTGAGTGTCCTCCATGAAACTGCAGCCACCAGTACTGAAGCCTTGCTCTTGAGAAATCAATTATGATGAACAAACTATTGTGTCCGAATGCCTGAATATTGCTTCCATCATTAGGTTCTCTTCTCCCAGCTTTCTGTTAGCCAATGCACAAAACCAGTCTCCTGGTTGACCTCAAGCATAGAGGTGTTGACATTAACGACTGGGAGAAACAAGCTGCTAATTGTTTGCTATGGCACCACTTGCAGCGTGAAGGCATGTGTCACTTCACAGACCAATTCAACATCAATGCAGAATGGTTGCGGTACAAGAAGGAGAAAGAAACAATTCCCAAGTAACAGCATGTCCCCATTGCCAAAGAATGCTTGCATCCAGAATTGAGTTCATCAGTCATATGAAGAGCTACCAACCATGATAGATGACAGCCACAATCTGAGGGACCACTGATAAGCAGTAAATTAGTGATGATTTTTCATCAACGAGCTTAGTCATTACTTGTTATATTTGTGGTGGTTCTCCATTATTTATTTATTTATTTTATTTATTTAAATTCTTTTAATATACCGATGCTCAAGACAAGGTCTTATCGTACCGGTTTACAGTAAACTAGGGGGGTAAACCAGTTAACACTGAAAGCGAAAGTTAATTCCATTATGGAATGAAGAGTTGTTGAGTGGAAACTAGTGTGACTCCATCAGTGTCTAGAGTTGTTTAACAGTAAATTAGTATCTGTCACAAAGCACAGAGTCCTTGAACAGTAAGTTAACAATGATTCTCCTTCACTGCCTGAAGAGTCCTTGGGCAGTAAATTAGTGATGATCCTTCTCTACCTCCTGTAGAGTCCCTGCCTGAGCAGTAAGTTACTGGTGACCCTCCTTCACTGCCTGTAGAGTCCTTGGGCAGTAAATTAGTGATGATCCTTCTCCACTGCCTGTAGAGTCCCTGCCTGAGCAGTAAGTTACTGGTGATCCTCCTTCACTGCCTGTAGAGTCCTTGGGCAGAAATTAGTGATGATCCTTCTCCACTGCCTGTAGAGTCCCTGCCTGAGCAATAAATTACTGGTGATCCTCCTTCACTGCCTGTAGAGTCATTGAGCAGTAAATTAGTGATGATCCTTCTCCACTGCCTGTAGAGTCTCTGCCTGAGCAGTAAGTTACTGGCGATCCTCCTTCATTGCCTGTAGAGTCCTTGGGCAGTAAATTAGTGATGATCCTTCTCCACTGCCTGTAGAGTCCCTGCCTGAGCAGTAAGTTACTGGTGATCCTCCTTCACTGCCTGTAGAGTCCTTGGGCAGTAAATTAGTGATGATCCTTCTCCACTGCCTGTAGAGTCCCTGCCTGAGCAATAAATTACTGGCGATCCTCCTTCACTGCCTGTAGAGTCATTGAGCAAGCAGTAAGTTAGCAGAGCTTCTCCATCGCAGCCTGTAGAAATGTTGTTCTGCCCCCAGAGTTTCAGCAGTTACCTTACAGGAACCAGAACTCTAAGAAAGAAGACAGGACAGAAAGACATTAGTAAGAGACTTTGGAGTGAGGATAAGACTGACTCAATCCAGATTGCACAGTCTGTCTCCATCTTTCACACTTTCAGGTATTCTAAAATGATGAGGTGCCTAGGGCCATCATGGAATTGTCAGATGACAAAGGAGCCATCACTTTTACCCAAGTCAAAGTTTGAGGAAACGTTGATTGCTGATGTTCTCTGTTCTTTTAATATTTAATGCACTAGTGGAGTCTCTGTTCTGTCAGTCATTATGGACAGATGAAGTATCAGGGGAGGCTCATCTGTTAAAGCTGTAATGAGTCGCATTGTACTGCAGGGAAAAAGAAGGGAAAGGAAGTGGGATCAGAGAGTTAGAAGCAAACCTTCAGATTTGTGATTGATATAATCTATGCCTATGCTGATGAGAAATGAGCTTGCTGAAATACTGCAGCCTGGCATATAAATGAATCATATTATACAGTCATACACATCATATGAGATATTCAGAGAAGATCTGGACATGAAAACCAGAGATAAAATGTACCTGTGAATCCTCCCCTCTCTGGGAAGTGGGTCACACTTCCCAGCTCTGCTTGGTACAGGGCTGGGGGAACACAGATTTGTAAGGAGAAAAATATACCTGTAGGGCACAAAGAAGATTTCACTTACTAAAATAAACAGTCCACACTCTAGGCGTTTTGTTCCAAACAAAAATATAGATTTTACTGAGAAGAATCAAAGTCAGCAGATACAAGAAAAGGAAACAGTCTCAGAGCAAAATTGCAGACAGTTAGTTCTCCAGATTATTAAAATCACATATGTAGACACAGTTCTTATATTGCTTAAGTCACTTCCCAATGATTTCCCTTATTACTCCTGAGCAAGGCGCCAGCATCTTCAAATCTGCCCAAGAATATAAAAAGAATCATCTTTATAAAGCAAAATTTCTCTCAGATGGCCAGAAACAAGTCCCCTCCATTTCCTGCAGGTTGGATCTTCTGAGGTAGCCCTCTTTCCAATCCAGGTGACAAGTCCTTGGCAGGATCCCAAGCTGCTTATTTCAGAGATAAGAAGTGGATTTCTGCAGCTCCACCTTAATAATGTTTTATGGACTTTCCCTCATTGTCAGGACTCCTCTACTGACTCGCCCTTCGGGAGATGGACCACCCTGCTGGACACAACCTCCCAATACTGAAACAATATCCATTCTGATGCAGAATGAAGCCCGAAGGGCGTTTCACCTGAAATATAGCGAAAGGTAAAATCTGGTGAAGAGTTCAGAAAATTCACAGTTGGCCATATGAACATAGATCTCCTATAGATACACACAAATGTTATTAACTGATCTCGCCTAAAACATGCCCCCATGAGTGCCTTCCGTAAAACGTCCACGCGCTGAGGAAATCCTGTGCATGCTTCTAGTTGCAATGACAGTCGGCTCACCCCTTGAGCAAAGGTCAGTTCTATATTCCAGCAGTGGGGAAAGTAGTCCCCTTCTCCTCCAGAAGCCCTGGTTTTCTCCCCAAAGATTCAGAGCTATAAGCACCAGCTTCAAACAGATCTGCAGCATTTGATTTGTGGAAACACGTGTTCCTTGGCAGCAGCAGCAGAGTCGTTGTCTGAGCAATGTGCCTTCTTTTGATATTTTATTTATAAAGAGAAAGTTACTTCAGATGCATCCATCTTTTTTTCTCTCCCTTCCCTTCCCATTCTCTCTCATCTCATCTCTCCCTGCTTCACTTTCCTCATGTCCTCATCCTTCATCTCACCCCATCCACCGCTATCTCTTTCTCGGCTTCATCCTTTTGTTACTGGACAAGCTGAATACTTTGGGTACCCAGGCAGGACAAAGTTCCACACGCACACACAAGGAGCCCTGAGAACTAGTGTTACTGTCTTCCCAGAACGGCGTGCTCTGCAAGCTAGCTTACTGCATTTTTCTGTGGCCTGATGGGTTGCCCCCTTAATAGTAAATGGCTAATGAAGTTTTGTGTCCCAGATGCATGATTTCAAATCCTTCAACATGCTTCCAGGTTTCCAAATTACTTTTGGCATTTTCTACCTTTTCCTGGTGTGGCGGATCTGTTACAGATTTTTCTCTCTTCTGCAAACAGCTCTAAACTTTCTGCAAGTTCTTTGGCAATGCCAGCCATAATGATATTGAAAAGTGAGTCCTGTGGCATCCATGCAGTCCCTTTACCTTCACTAGATTGGATCCCGGTGAGATCTGTTATTAAGCAGCTCCTCATTCAGCTTCAGTCTTTCTCTGTTTGTTTACCTGTGTAAGGGATATTGCAGAATCAGCTGCAGCAGTGACATTCGGCATGGAGTAGAGATGACCTGACTATCTATCCTTGAGTATTGTTTAGACTGGAACTGCTGGCAAGGAGTAATCCTGTCCCACAAACACACAGTCTAGTTTGGCACGCCCACCTGTTGACATTGGACTATAAAGGACGAACCGCTATGGCTGCAAAACGGGGAGAGCGAGAAACATACTTTCGCTTTGCTGACATGCAAAGTACTGCATGTCACTTTGTAGATGTACGAAGTGACTGGGTCCCTTTTGCCTGTACTGGGCTCTCTCTCTGAGACAGGCTGATGAAGAGGGTATTGTGAGTATTGGCCAAAATATTGTGCACGGATACAGATGAATATGCTTAGAATTGTTCTTAATGCTTAGAACTGTATATGCTTAGAATTGTATATACTTTAGTTCTTAGAACTGTATACCTTTAATACTTAGAATTATTAAGATTGTACCTTTAATACTTAGAATTATTAAGATTGTATATCAATAAACATATTATTTTACTTTTACCTTATTCTCGCCTACCTGATTCCTTACATTTGGCGACGAGGGTGGGATGGCTTTATTTAAAAAGGCTTTATTTAAAAAGAAAGCAAAGCAGCCATCCAAACCTGTTACTCCTGTGGATGTTAAAATCCCAGGATGGGAAAAAACTCCCTATTCTGTGCTGGCTCAGGAATGGGCAATGAATATGGGATTGGCAGAAGCATGGGATGTAGGTAGCGAGCCTGTAAATATTGTAGACAAATTACAAGAAGTCCCAGGAAAAAAAGGGAAGGAACTAGAGGCAGTAGGAAGAAGTGGCTGGCTTTTATTGACAGGATACAGAAAGTGTCACGAAGAAAAGCACAGCTTGCAATTGAAATTAGCTGAACTAGAAAAAGAAATGGATGGTTTGCTAAAAGACAACATTATGTTGCGATGCCACTTAGAAACAGTTTTCCAGAAAGCAGACCATTATCAGTCAGTGGCACAGCATAAATATCGAAAGCGTAGACAAGTGAATAAAATGAAAAATGAATGGAATCCCGAAACATGGGACGGGAATATTTGGGATTCCACAGATACAGACAGTGCAGAGGAGGCAGAAGTAGAATCCCCGTCAAAAATAAATACTGTTGAACAAGCATGCCCTATTGTTCGGCAAGCTGTAGAACAGGAGGCTACCCAAGTGTTAGAAGATTTCACACAGCAAGATAGAATGGGGCATGAATTTCCCGCTATACAGGCACAGAAAGTTAGTGACCAGCCTTTAAAGGCAGCTGGATATACTCCTAATTTAACTTCAGAGCACCAACTCACAACCCCCACTATCCCCCTACTGAATCAGCCTACAGGGAACTCCGCTAGGATTGATATCACGAACAGAGTTCATTGTACTCCCGTTATAGAATTAGATTCCCCAGCCCGTGAACAGATTAATGAAACATTTGGAGCCTGTGGCTATCAGCATAATGACCCAGCCTCTTCAAAACCTTTAGACAAGTGTTTAAGAACAATTGAGGGACAGAATGAAAAGTGTTGTGAGACAACAGCAGATAGGGTTGATGCCCCAGTGGCACACAATACCCCAGTAACACACAATAGCAGGTTTAGGGAAAGGGGAGTGCCTGGCAACACTCCGTCACATTTTATTGCCCCTATCATTCCTTTCTTTGCAGTAGTAGAACACTTTTTTGCTCTACCGCTCTTACACAAATGTGTCATGATTATGTATCCCATTCTGTGTGTATTTAACTTTAGCATTATGTGACAATAGAAGGTGTCGTTTGTTAGGAATCACAAGGACACTAAACTAGAATTAAAAGCAGCAACTAAGAAAAAGCACTTTTTGGAGCAGCAGTATTTGGGAAGAATCCATGGCATTCTAATGCCTTAGCAGACAAATTCTTTTGGTGATATAGAAATAAGATTTCTAAGTATATCCATGCCACAATGCTCAAAAATGAGCACAGCCTCCATATGACTATTGTTAAATATTACAAATGCTTGGTCACAACGCTTTAAGATTGGCTAAAAACTGGAGAAAAAAAAATTTTTTTCCTTTTCCCTGCCCATTTGGCAAAAGATATACAACGCTATGAGCAGTGTAAGACTGATTTAAGTGAGACTTAGAAATCCTTTGGGAACACCATAAAACCAAATCCTCCTCTGATTATAAGAATGAAACATAAGGTAATATAAACACCACTGCGAACAGAGGAGCAAATGATCCAGGAGAGGGGGGGAGTGAAAATCCGCCATTGCACACATCTGAGACAGGCTGATGAAAAGGGTATTGTGAGTATTGGCCGAAATATTGTGCACGGATACAGATGAATATGCTTAGAATTGTTCTTAATGCTTAGAACTGTATATGCTTAGAATTGTATATACTTTAGTTCTTAGAACTGTATATGTTTAGAATTGTATATTTTAGTACTTAGAACTGTATACCTTTAATACTTAGAATTATTAAGATTGTATATCAATAAACATATTATTTTACTTTTACCTTATTCTCGCCTACCTGATTCCTTTCAACCTGTGTCACAGGACTTACAGCAGTGCACATAAGCACATCTACCACTCTTCCGGTCACCTCATCAAAGAACTTATTCGGCAAGATCTGTCCCTTGTGACACCCATTGCCGGGGTCCTGCCATACATTCACTTAAGGTGCTGCACTCTGTTTTTCTATAACTTTACCCACTGCCAGATTTTGACTGATGACTCTGTACTTACCTGCCTGTCCCGTATTCCCATTCTTGTGACGTGGGACCACATTTGCTCTCCTCCGGTCCCTTGGAATCTTTTTGGTTTGCAAAGATGAGGTTAACAGAGCAACGAGGGGGCACAATTAGCATTTTCTTGAGCTCTCACAATATCCATTTTCTATTAAGCTTCCTCCTCTGGAAACGATAAATTCACAATCATTTATGCCCCTGTGTCCTGCTTTTGGAGCATCACCTTCCCCTTCTTCTCTATATACGGAGCTGAAGAACATGTTTAAGGTTTTTGAATCAAACAGTTACCAGCAAGGGCGCTGAACTTCATGGTTGGTGAAAGAGATAAGTCTGGGAAAATAAGTGTGGGAGCTTGTTGGGCAGACTGGATGGGCGTTTGGTCTTTATCTGCCGTCATTTCTATGTTTCTATGTAAGGTTTCTGTCTTCTGCTCATCCCCTTCTCACTTATGCCTCCTGAGTGTAATTTTTGTTTTTTTCTTTTGTATTTTCTGAATGAGAGTCTTTTGGATCTTACTATTTCCGCTACTCCTTAGACAACCATATTTGTCTTTTTTCCCCCTCTTCCTCTCACTAACCTGCCTTATGCAGATTTGTTACCTTTTCTATGCTTAATTTTATTGCTGTTCACAGTTCCTCTGTAATTTTTAGATATTCAGTATCTATTAAGGCATCCTCAGTGCAATCTCGCATTAGCTTGAAAGCCAGGATCTTTGTACTAGGCTATGGTTGGTTCAACTGTAGACGAAACTGCATTGTATGGTGAATGCTGGATCTTACATTGGATCCAGCAGTGGCATCAGTGATACTGTCATCATTTCCTAGTACCAGCTCCAGTATTACCTGCTCCCTACAGGTGGTCCAGGGCTCTTCCACTGCTATCTGATGTCTCTAGTCTACATCCTGCAAAATGAAAAATGGGACACAACAGGATTGAGGGTTGGGTTCCATGTGGGAATTTGATCTAAAAGGTTGCTGCTGGACAGACTAGATGGGCCTTTTTGCTTTTTCTCTGCTGTCATTTACTATGTTTTAATCTCTTTTCCCTGCATTGGAGGTACGGTATGTATATTGCTCCCATGCATTGAACCCACAATAAATCAGCTTCTCTCTGACTGCCCTGTTCTTCCATAAGTTTAGTTGTATCTCTCATGTATATAGATAGCTATCTTTTATTATTTTCCCCCCATTCTGTGTTTTCTGAAAACTCTATTCCCAGAGTGCACATTTTAGCAATAATATTGCTATTCCATTCCCATTTCTGCCACATTGACTTGTAGCTCACTCCTGACTTTCTCTCTTCTTAAGTTGTAAATGGATGGAGATGGCAGGTGGAGTTATCACAGCCTGGTTACACAACAAGAACCACTGATTGCCACCCCCTCCTCTTAGAGGGATTGTCATTCTTTTTTTGCATCTTTTCACTCGGGATATCATCACATGAAGACCCCAGCAAGGCTTGTTCTTTAACAGCTAAACTTGAAAATACCATGACACCATCATTCTGAATCTGGCTCCCCCTCCCCCTCCAGCCAAAGTCCACAGGTCAGCTTGAATTCTTATACTAGGAGAGGATGGGTGGGCAGACTAAAAAACATTGGTAAGAAGGCCATACAACTGCTGACATGGTTAAAAGGTGAGGTGAGAGAAGCTATTCTAGCCAAGAGAATATCTTTCAAAAAATGGAAAAGGGATCTGAATGAAGAAAACAGGAAAAAGCATAAGAACATAAGAAATTGCCGTACTGGGTCAGACCAAGGGTCCATCAAGCCCAGCATCCTGTTTCCAACAGTGGCCAATCCAGGCCATAAGAACCTGGCAAGTACCCAAAAACTAAGTCTATTCCATGTAACCATTGCTAATGGCAGTGGCTATTCTCTAAGTGAACTTAACAGCAGGTAATGGACTTCTCCTCCAAGAACTTATCCAATCCTTTTTTAAACACAGCTATACTAACTGCACTAACCACATCCTCTGGCAACAAATTCCAGAGCTTTATTGTGCGTTGAGTGAAAAAAGCATAAGTACTGGCAAGTCAGATGCAAAGCTTTGATAAAGAAACATTTGAAAAGAAGCTTGCTGTGGAAGCAAAATCTCATAATAAAAACTTTTCCAGGTACATTTGAAGCAAAAAGGCCTGCAGGGGAATCAATTGGACCATTAGATGATCAAAGGGGTAAAAGGAGCACTTAGGGATGACTAAGCCATAGCAGAGAGACTAAATGCATTCTTTGCTTCAGTATTTACTGAGGAAGATGTAAGAGAGAGACCCAGGCCAGAAGTGATATTCAAAGGTGATGATTCAGAGGAACTGAAACAAAGCTCAATGAATCTGGCAGATGTAATAACAGAGCAAATGGATAAACTAAAGAGTAGCAAATCATAGAAACACAGAAAAGAACAGATGGTCCATCCAGTCTGTCCAGCAAGCCTCCCATGGTAGTATCTGCCGCGCCGTGCAGGTTACCCCCATGTATTAGTCAGTTTTTCTTGACGTGCTTTGCTTATAGATTTGGCCACAGAAGCAGTCCTGTGAATTTTTCTTAATGTCTGAGCATCAGGACCCCAGACTGTAAAAAAGTCATGGCTCGTGTTGGTTGTCCCTGAATCCAAATTCCTCTTTCCTTTCAGCCCCCACTGCCCTCCTTCAAAGCAGAGAGCAATGTTGCAGTTACATCAAAAGTATCCATTTCTTTGGTTAAGGGCAGTAACGGGTGCGCCAGCAAGTTACACCATACATTTCTCGTTTCCTTTAGGACTCGGCCATAGAAGCAGTCCTGTGCTTTTTCCCTTATTGTTCGTGTAACAGGATTCCAGACCATGGAAGTCGGGGCCCTTGGTTGTCGTCTGAATCAAATTCCTCTTATTCCCCTGCCATCTAAGTGGGGAGCAATGTTGCACTTGCATTAAAAGCATCAAAGCATATTGGTTAACGACCAAATGGTATTAATCCCAGAATGCTGGAAAGAACTAAATAATGAAATTGCAGACCTAATATTAGCAATCTGTAAACTATCATCAATATCAGCCACAGAACTGAAGATTGTAGGGTAGCCAGTGTAAAGCCAGTTTTTAAAAAGGGTGCCAGAGGTGATCCAGGAAACTACAGATCAATGAGCCTGACATCACTGCCAGGAAAAATGATTGAAACTATTATTAAGAACAAAATTATTGAACATACAGATAGTCTTCATCTTAGTTCAATAGGTGAAAGCCAACAAGGATTTAGCAAAGGAAGATTTGCCTCACCAATCTGCTACATTTTTAAAAGGCAGAAGAAACAGGGGAATAAAGGTGAGCCAGTTGATACAATGTATCTGGATTTCCAGAAAGCATTTGACAAAGTCCCTCATGAGAGACTCTTGAGGAAATTAGAAAGTCATAGGATAGGTGAAGGTGTCCTATTGTGGATTGCCAACTGGTTCAAAGATAGAAAACAGAGAGTAGGGCTAAATGGTAAATTTTCCCAATGGAGAAAGATGAATAGTGGAGGCCCCAGGGATCTGTTCTGGGACCAATGCTTTTTAATATATTTATAAATGACCTGGAAATGGGACCAAGTGAGGTGATAAAATTTGCTGAATGCACAAAATTATTCAATGTTGTTAAATCACAAGAGGATTGTGAGAAATTGCAAAAGGATCTTGCAAGCTTGGGCATCCAAATGGCAGATGGCATTTAATGTGGACAAGTAAAAAATGATGCATGCAGGGAAGAGCAACCCAAATCATAGCTACACAATTCAAGGTTCCACATTGAGGACCACCACTCAGGAAAAGGATCTAGGTGTCATCAGTGATAATACACTGAAATCCTCTATTTACTGTGCAGCAGCAGCCAAGAAAGGAAGTAGAATGCTTAGGGGTTATTAGGAAAGGAATGGAGAATAAAACAGAGAACATCATAATGTATCTCCTATTGCTCCATGATACCTTGACCACACCTTGATTATTGAGTGCAATTCTGGTCACTACATCTCAAAAAAGATATAGCAGAATTAGGGTACAGAGAAGAGTGCCCAAAATAAAGGGGATGGAATGATTCCCCTATGAGGAAAGGCTAAAGAGGTTAGGGCTCTTCAGCTTGAAGAAGAGATGACTGAGGGGAGATTATTTTAGAGGTTTAAAGAATAAGTAGAGTGGAAAAAGCTACAAAGGCTAGGGGACATGCAATGATATTACTAAGAAATGCATTTAAGACAAACTGGAGAAAATATTTTTGTACTCAGTGCATAATTAAACTCTGGAATTCATTGCTGGAGGATATGGTAAAAGCTGTTAGTGTAGCAGGGTTTAAAAAAGCTTTGAACAACTTCCTGGAATAACAGTCCATAAACCATTATTAAGGTAGAGTTGCAGAAATCCTCTACTTATTCCTGGGATAAGCAGCTTGGAATCTCTCTACCCCTTGGGATCCTGCCAGGTTCTTGTGGCCTGGATTGGCCACTGTTGGAAGCAGGATGCTGGGCTTGATGGACCCTTGGTCTGACCCAGTATGGCATGTTCTTATGTGACATCACACTAGTCCTGCACTATCTGCTTCCTCTGAAATGCCTGTTCTGTCTGCATGGAGCTTCTGCTGGAAGTTCATACCTTAGGGAGTACAGGAAAGAGATGGCAGTGGGATAGCTGATAACTGGTGTCATCTCTTGTTTCCATTCTCCTGCCCCTCTTCCCATGGTGAGAATGGAGAGGAAGTGCTGGTGCAGTGCAAGAGCTGACAGCAGTTCTGACACTTTAGTCACACTCTGTGTCATGTCTCATATGCCCCCGAGACAGGATGCTACTAAAATAAACTTGAGCAGTTAACATACCCAGAGCTTGTTGCAAATGTGTTAAAATCTAATGGATGCTACGTGCCTCCTGCTCATATGTACTCAGGCTGAGACTGAGATGAGGAGAAGGAGAAAGGGAGGGAGAGAGGCAAGGGGAGATGAGAAAAACAACCAGGGAGAGGTCATTGCGAGCAAGAAGCAGCCTAAGTTAGAAAGACCAGGCAGAATGGCAGAAAAGAGGCAAAAAGGCAGAGAGAAGAGACCCCCAGAGCTGGTGCTTCCATTAGGAAAACTGGGCAGTCACCTAGAGCAACAAAACTTTGGATGCAGAGGGCTCTGTGCCAGATCTAATATTGTGAACAAAGGGAGTGCCGGGCTAGAGGGCGTACAGTGGTGGAGTCGGGGAAGGGGCTGGCTGACTGAATGTTCATCTAGGGCACCAGCCCCGAGACACACCAAGAGGTGTGCACAGTCACGCTATCAATCAACTGCAGTCCCTGGACATCCCTACAGCTTTGGAATTCAGAAAGACCTCAATCAATTGGACGTAAAAACAGGAAAACTGGTCCGTACCCACCAGCTAACCTGTAAGAACCAGTTATATCAAGAAGGAAAGGAAATATGGGCTTATAGAAATAGAAAGCACATACAGAGCTAATGTCATAGGCCTCCAAGCACACTCACAGTATCAAGGAAAGATGCAAAATTAGTGACAATACACATGTTGCGGTGATGATTCCTAAATCCCAGTCATTCAAAACATAAAATCATTCAGCCACGTCACAAACACAGAGACATCTATTTCAAACATCTACTTATTCAACACAGGTCCATACTCATAAGAAAGGTGCCCCCCATTCCATGTCGCACAAAATAAAGGATAAGACCACAACACAGCAAGCTAAATATTCTCCAAGGGACTGCACCAAATGAAGGTCCATTCTTCTCACCCCACCAGTGGTGCACTCTTCAGGACCCATAGACGTAACCTCCAGATTGGAAGCACCCAGTGTAACATGAATATCCTAATGTCACAAGTCCATTCCTGGTGATAGTATGGCATGAAAAAGAAACAGCATGCAATATTCTGTTGCAGGGCTACCTCCCACGTGCTATCCTTACACTGATAGCTCAGATATATTTCTAATACCTTACACTCAGGGCTGTGCAAGCATATCTGGCGCCCTATGTGAAGCTTTGGTCATTCGGCCCCCTCCCCCAGTTTAACTACTGGCGGCAGTGGCTTCAGCACAGCACTCCCTGCTTTGACAGTATTGGCTGGGGTGCTGCACCCTTTAGGCATTTAGTTTAGTAATTTTTATATTCTGCTGCCCCCAAAATCTTGGCACTCTAAGCGACCACCTAGTTTGCCTAATAGAAGCACCAGCCCTGTTTACAGTAAAATAAACAAAACATAAAAATCCAAAATATCACTGCCATAACCCTTTGCTTGAACCAAGAATCTCCACACTGTGCAGTGAGCCCTTCCATAGTGCAACTCAAAACTGCACTATGGACATGATGAGGCATTGGTATTCCAACCCCATATGTTCAACGCAATCATTATCCTAAAAAGTAAGGCTTGAACAAAACCACAATATCAGTTAGACTTCAATAATAGCAAACAATCCAACATCTCAACTCGTCATTATCATTCCTATTGACATTGACCAAAGGAAAAAGGAGAGCGACAAAACTCTTAATTTTGCAGAGTCTTCATAAATTCTTCTAGTTCATCTTTCTACTGCAGAAATATAGTTTTTCCATCCTGAATTACAGAAAGACAAGCAGGAAACAGAGGCAAAAATGTAACCCCCTTCTATACAGAGGAAGTAATCCTTACAAATGGACCTTCATACTGTGCTAGTCCAGTTTTCCATACTTCTTGAAGGCTTAATTTAGGATGTGACCGATCACAGGCCTAGACCTTGCTGCCTGCTCCCTTACCTCACCCATTGGGGACTCTTATAAGCCGAATGCTATTACAGCGGCCTCAGTCCTCCTGGTCCTTCATCCTCTCTACCAACTCTACGTTCACTTTTCTCAAGGCCTCCAACTGAATACTGAAGCAATCCAATGCCATTTCCGGCTTCTAGATTGCTTATCTATGTTCTCCCACAGCTCCTCCATCGATGACTGCAATTTACAAGAACTTTTATAAGTCTGCTAGAGCAGTTTCAGCCTCTGCATCCATTCTAGGAGAAGTGGGATGAAGCTTGCCTTTACAGATCTCAGGGTTTTGTCAACATTCCCCTTTAAAAGCTATAGTATGAGACACTTTCTTCATTCTTGTAACAAGGTACTTTCAAGTCAATATAATATAGAGCTCAGCTTCGACATGGTTCATCAGATGGCCAGCAGCAGAAGTCCCCCAGCTCTGGTTCTGATTGAATTGGACATACAAAGGAGCAGGAGAAAATGGTTCTGTCAAAAAAAGAAATGCAATGCTTAGATTTGCTTAATTAGCCCTTGCTAACCTTTAATTACATTTTTTAAACTCAGCTATGCTAACTGCCTTAACCACATCCTCCGGCAATGAATTCCAGAGCTTAATTGTGCTTGGAGTGAAAAAGAAATCTCTCTAATTTGTTTTGAGTGTGCTACCTATTAACTTCATGGAGCGTCCCCTAGTCTTTGTATTATTTGAAAGAGTAAATAATTGATTTACCTTTACCCAATCTATTCCACTCTTGATTTTATAGACCTCTATCATGTCCCACCTCAGTCATCTTTTCTCCAAGCTGTACAGCCCTAATATTTTTAGGCTTTCCTCAAAGAAGAGCCATTCCATCCCTTTCTGTGTACCTTTTCCAATGCAACTCTATCTTTTTTTGAGATGCAGCAACCAGTACTGCACACAGTACTCCAGGTACAGCCTCACGACACATGAGATACACAAAAGTTACTATGAAGGCACCATTTTAATTAAACACCTAAATTCATCAGTTACTTTTTCTCCCCTCCTCCTAAAAAGAATATTTGCTGAACCCCAAAGTATTACAATAGCCTCCAAGCCTTTGAATCTTGGCTTCATGTTGTGCAGTGTGGGCTGAGAGCTGGAGGAGTCTGACTGGAATGGACTCTAGGGCCAGGTTTACTAAGGCTCTTTGCACACCCTGTGTCTCTGGGGAGAAAGCTCAGTGCTTCAGGCCCGTAGTGTGCATGATATAGTCAGCATGGGAGGAAGGGGAAGGCTGCCAGGCTGCAGAGCACTGAGCACAGCAAAGGTAAGCAGGATGAGCTTTTGATACAAATGGATTGTGAGGAAGTGGTGCTGGCGATACTGACAGTCTTATGAAAAATTCATCTCTTCATCCACTGCTCTCTACATTCCTGCTGACAGACTCCTGTGGCTTTGGAGAGCAGGGGCACAGAGTGGGGCGGAGAGAGAAGAAGGCAGGGAGAGAGAAAAGAGAAGCAGGAAAGAGTTTCAAAGGAAGAAAAGGGAGACAGGGAAGAGGAGAGGCAGAGATAGAGACAGAGACAAGCACAAAACGACAATCAGAAGCAGGAAGAAACCGTGCCCAGTGCCTGCTCCAAGCCAGCAAGTTTCCCACAGCACCGGAGCATTATTTGAGAGGCTATAAGGAAACAGCTGTCGAAAGCAAGCTGAGGTTCAAGAGAGATTTTACCATCTGCTTTGCTCAAGCCTTTGGTGACATTTGTTTCACTCTTTTATGATGTGGATTTTTACATTATGTATAGCAGAATCTTCTTTTTTATTCTTATATAGCTTTAACATATTGATATGTTATATGGTTTTTACTGATTTAATTTATTTGATATATTGTATGCGTTTGTATTTGACTTTTTAGGATTGTAGATTTTCATATTTTTTGTGCACTGCTTTGATGACAAATACTGAACTGCAGCATATTAAGTATAAAAAAAATAATAATAAATATGAACAAACCACTGATTCAAAAATATTTCTTTATCCATGTGTGTATAAATTGATATATTTAGCTTGCATTTTGGGATGTGTTTAGCCCCTTAAGCAGTGTCAGCTCAGAGAGGAAGTGAGGACCTTTTTTCTGTCTGCAGGTCCTCCCCAGGCTGCAGCGGGAAACAGATTAACTCTGATTGGCTTCAGCTCTTTCTCAATCAAAAAAACCCTTGGCCTATGTGCTGGAGAGTTTACCAATGAAAATGAAGATTACATTTGTGTTTTGAGACAATTAGACAATTAGTCAGTTTTAAAGACGTTTAGGGGATGAATTTTAAAAGTGTTGCTTGAGTTAAAAGGCCCATATATGTGTATTTTAAAAGCTGCAAATTTCGTGCTTATAGTAATAAGAAATAGGAGTGGAGTTGGGGCATTTTGAGGCATTCAGGGCAGACCCAAAAATTTACGAGCATAAATCTATATTTTAGATCAGGTGGCTGCTAGCCACGCATGTTTACTTCTGCCTTTGATGTGGTATCAGACTGGATGAGGGGTCCAGATCAATTAGGGGACGTACAGGCTGAAGAACCATAGGAGTCTGGCTGACCTCGAGATGGACTGGGCAGACTGGTAGAGTAAGTGGTAAAACTGGGTATGGCCTTCACCTGAGCTTACCTGTGCACGTTAAAGCTGACAAAATCCTAAGGAAGGTACACAAAGTACGTTTGCTCGTGGAGACACCCAAATCTAGCTGACTAGTAATTGTTTATGGACCTGTAATCCATAAATTTCTTCAAACCATTTTTAAAACTGAACTGTACTACTCACTTTAGCAACCAATTCCACAACATAATTGCTCGCTGACTGAAAAAATGCTTTAAAAAATTGCTTTTAAATCTGCTAGCAGTTAACTTTGCGGAACGTTCCCTGGTTCGAGAGGAAGAAATTCTGTCTTTTCCTCTCATCCTCTAGTATTTTTCTATGTTGCTGAAAGAGCTAGCAAATATTCATTGCTCTAAATTCTCTTCTGCTGTGTTTTATGTTTAATAACCCAGTTGAGAAATGGGGTTATTCTTGTAAATTGTGGCATAAGTATGATGTATTCCACACACAATATAAACTGGCTATCACCATTCATAACCGTTCCTCTCCCTGGAGAAAAACCATATTGCAGCTTTTTCACCTTACCAAGTTCTGAGGTCATCAAACCAAGGTCTATTCCATAAGAGCATAAGAAGTTGCCATACTGAGTCAGACCGAGGGTCCGTCAAGCCCAGCATCCTGTTTCCAACAGTGGCCAATCCAGGCTACAAGTATCTGGCAAATACCCGACTGGAGGTGCCTAACCACCTCGTGCTGGCCGGCTGCGGAGACCCTGCTGCAGTGACAATGGGAGAGATAACTGGGACCTGCACTTTTCCCCCCTCCCCAGACTTTGTCACCTGCATCTATGGAAAACAAGAGCTAAATCCCAGATAGTAATTAAAAACATTGCATACCCGATCTCCTTAGTGTGGCGAGCAGGGGAAGAGGAGAATCCGTAATCAGCACAGCGGGAGCAGACATTGGACAGCTGTGCTGACTGGCTGGGTACCTCACTATTCTTTTCTGATGCTGCTGTCTGGGACTACAGTGCTGGGTTTGCAGTTGAGGTGCTGGATCTTGTAGCTGCAGTGTCTCTGTCTGGTTTTGTGATGGCGGTGTCAGGTTATGTTCTGGCAGCTCAGGGTGTGTAGATGTCGTATTGGTTTTATGAAGATGCCAGTGGTGGTGTCAGATTTATGATAATCTGCTCAAGCTGTGTGCTTGCATTGTCACTTTTACAATATTGGTGCGAGGTGTGTGATTTTCATGGTAATGGGTCATGTGATTCTGGTGTCGCTTGTGATAGCACAGACAGGTTGTGTAGTTGCCTAAAGGATGTTGGTCAAAAATTAGACTTTCAGCTTCTCCGATGCAATGCTGAAAATGGGCGCTCATAGTGAGTGCCTGTTTTCTAATGTGCAGGCAGCCACATCACCTGGGCACCCAATGCAGTATTTAAATGAGAAGCTGTGCAAAAAAGGGCCTGCTAGGGAAGAGTTGTGTACCCAAGGTGCTCAAATGCATTGGGCACCCACAATTACAACAGGCGCTCAATACCAGCATCTGTTTTTATCCCGCGTCTTCTGGCTAATTTCTGTGCTATTTTGCTGAGCTTGCTGAAGATGACACCCTGCTATGTGCGTCTAAATTATGCAGCCATAAGAATTGGTTTTTTTTTAAATTTAGCCAATGTATGTTTATTTTTCAATACTACAAGAAGTAAATTTGAGTCTCAGAATGATACTAAGTAGGAGGAACCATAGGAGATCGTATTTTAAAATTTCTCATGAGCCCTTGACTTGCGGATTGACTTTTCGCCACCTCCAGGGCTGGAGTTAAATTTGTCACGTTAAATAGTGTGCACTGGGCAACCAGTGATTTTCTGCATTGAGGGGAAATAGCTAATATCCGCATGTACATGGAATTTACATGTGACCAGCACTATCAGCTATGCATTTGTTTGAGCATGTGTTTTGGATGCGCTAATCTCCTTATTGCATTGAGTGCTAGTATAGTGCGTCCAAAATGTGCACCCATCCATGCGTAGACCCGTGTGCACTTACTTGCATTGTCACTTTTACAATATTGGTGCCAGGTTGTCAGGCCAATACAGAAAAACACGCGGGAGAGCTGGCGAGCGCCCGCTCTCCCAGCGCGCGCACAGGCCACTCTCCTAGGCACACGATTCAGGAGGGTGGCCTATGCAAATTAGGGCACGTGGTAAAAGGAGGTGCTAGGGACACTAGCGCGTCCCTAGCGCCTCCTTTTTGACAGGAGCGGTGGCTGTCAGCGAGTTGGACAGCCGATGCTCAATTTTTCCGGTGTGGGTTCTCAAACCCGCTGACAGCCACGGGTTCGGAAAACAGACGCCGGCATAACTGAGCGTCCGTCTTCCGACCCACGAGCCGATTTTTTATTTTTATTTTTTTACTTTTGGGGCCTCTGACTTAATATTGCTATGATATTAAGTCGGAGGGTATACAGAAAAGCAGTTTTTTCTGCTTTTCTGTACACTTCCCCGGTGCTGGCCGAAATTAACGCCAGCCTTTGGGTAGATGCTAATTTCTGAAAGTAAGATACGCGGCTTGGCTGCACATTTTACTTTCTGTATCGCGTGGGAATAACTAATAGGGCATCAGCATACATTTGCATGTTGCGGGCGCTATTAGTTTCGGGGGTGTTGGACGCGCGTTTTCGACGCACTATTACCTCTTACTGAATAAGGGGTAAAGCTAGCGCATCCAAACTTGGGCTCACAGTGCGCTCCACCGGAGATTTGCCATAGATGTCATAGACGCAGGTGACAAAGCCTAGGGAGGGGGGAAAGTGCAGGTCCCAGTTATCTCTCCCATTGTCACTGCAGCAGGGTCTCCCCAGCCGGCCAGCACGAGGTGGTTAGGCACCTCCAGTCGGCGAAAAAATCAAACAAAATGAAATCCTTCACACTTGGGGAGAACTGCAGAAATCTAGAAGGGCCTGGCTCACAGCAACATAGTACTGTGTCAGCCTGTGTGTGATTTTGGTAATAGGTCATGTGACTCTGGTGTTCATTTTGATAGTGCGGACAGGTTGTGTAGTTGATCAAGTTTCAGACTTTCAACTTCTCCTCCCTCTCCCAGGATAGAGCAAACTCCTCAATCAGGCCCTCCCATCCCAGAATAAAACCTGTGTCATCTCCCCCTCTCCTCCTTATAAAACAGCTCCATGAATCTTCCCTATCTGCTCCCCCTCCCTCAATACAGAAATCACTACCCTCTCCACACACTACTTCCCCCTCGGTCTCCCAGAATACAGCAATCACTCCCTTCCCCACACACACCAGTTCCCCTCTCCTAGAATTCATCAATTGCTCCCTTCCCCACACACACCGGTTCCCCTCTCCCAGAATTCATCAATTGCTCCCTTCCCCACACACACCAGTTCCCCTCTCCCAGAATTCATCAATTGCTCCCTTCCCCATACACACCAGTTCCCCTCTCCCAGAATTCATCAATTGCTCCCTTCCCCACACACACCGGTTCCCCTCTCCCAGAATTCATCAATTGCTCCCTTCCCCACACACACCGGTTCCCCCTCCCAAAATTCATCAATTGCTCCCTTCCCCACACACACCGGCTCCCCTCTCCCAGAATTCATCAATTGCTCCCTTCCCCACACACACCAGTTCCCCTCTCCCAGAATTCATCAATTGCTCCCTTCCCCACACACACCACTTCCCCTCTCTCAGAATTCATCAATTGCTCCCTTCCCCACACACACCACTTCCCCTCTCTCAGAATTCATCAATTGCTCCCTTCCCCACACACACCACTTCCCCTCTCTCAGAATTCATCACTTGCTCCCTTCCCCACACACACCACTTCCCCTCTCTCAGAATTCATCAATTGCTCCCTTCCCCACACACACCACTTCCCCCTCCCAGAATTCCTGTCAGCTCCAAGTTTCAGAGATCAGAATGGTGCTTAATCCATGAGGACGCAGTGAGTGAATACACAGTAAGGGAGTCTGAATCCTTGGCAGTGGCCTTCCTGCTCTGTGGGTGCAACATCCCTGAAGCCCATCTCATGATGGAGTTTGGTTGTTGCTTGAGACTTGTATTAATGCAATATGAGAGTATTTCTAGGATGACTCGCTGCAGTGAGTGCACCAATGTTTGCTCTTCCTATCGTTTGTTTATGCATTGCAGGTGATGGTGTCTCTGTTTAGTGCTGCTCTATAGTGCATCATGGGAACCTGGTATGGTTGGAAACTTAAATGCCCTCTGGTCACCATTTAGTTGAGCTTGAATGTTAATTTTGAGAAGCTTTGTTTGACACACAGACAAAAAACAATCAAAACTTGAAGGCTGGGGCTGGCTCAGTGGCAGTGGTGAGGTTGGGCTAACAATCCTGGCTCGGGTCATCCACTCCTCAGATGAGTTGGAGGTTGGCAGCACTGGCGGGAGCATTAATCAGAGCAGGTGGTTGCCTAGGGTTCTGCTAGCTTTGAAGGCAGGGCGGGAGGGAGGAGACCCGGGCGAGGAACGGAACTGGGCAGGTGCATTAATTTTGGAATAGGGGTGAGAGGGGACACTGTGGAGCCAAGGTTCACAGCCCCTCAGGGAGGGAGCCTCAGCCCTGGCTCGGTGCTGGATTCAGGGCTACAGCGACTAAACCCGAATGAAGAGTCATGGCAGAAGAGTCCAATAGAAGTTGGTTCTGATTAAGCTGCAAGCCAAAAAGGCAGGAGAACATTTCTGGGCCTGAAGGTAAAGGTGTTTGTGCTGTCCTATCCCCTCTTTCAGCTGCCGCTTCCATGCTGCCCTAAGCTGGCGCTGTACCAGATCCAAGCTGCACAAGAAAATCCTTGGGACATTCTCCGGGCTCCTTCTCATTCAGTGTGTTTCCATGGGACTTTAATTTGTGTCATTGTGAGTCTGGTCACTTGCGCTGCAGTCATGGGGGATGCCTCATTATGCAGAGAGACCCTTTCTGAGGGTGTGGGAATGCGATGCAGGACTCTTAGCAGTAGGAAACATCCCGGTGACAGGTTGGTGAATGGCTGAATCTGATGGGGCTGGATAAAGCACAGTGCCTCCTTGTGGGGGGCACAGTGAGTGCAGGCTGTGCGAGAGTGAGCCAATGTGGATACAGGTTCTCTGTACGAGTACTGTACACATTATTTGTGTCACTGCGCTATCATTTATGGGATGAGCTGTACAAGTACTGTGCACTTTGTGTCACTGTGATATTTGTGTGATGAGCTGTACAAGTACTATGCACTTCTCTGTGTCACTGTGATATCTGTGTGATGAGCTGTACAAGTATTGTGCACTTCTCTGTGTCACTGTGATATCATGTGTGATGAGCTGTACAAGTATTGTGCACTTTCTCTGTGTCACTGTGATATCTGTGTGATGAGCTGTACAAGTATTGTGCACTTTCTCTGTGTCACTGTGATATCATCTGTGGGATGAGCTGTACAAGTATTGTGCACTTTCTCTGTGTCACTGTGATATCATCTGTGGGATGAGCTGTACAAGTATTGTGCACTTTCTCTGTGTCACTGTGATATCTGTGTGATGAGCTGTACAAGTATTGTGCACTTTCTCTGTGTCACTGTGATATCATCTGTGTGATGAGCTGTACAAGTATTGTGCACTTTCTCTGTGTCACTGTGATATCATCTGTGGGATGAGCTGTAAAAGCACTGTACACTTTCTGTCACTGTGATATCATCTGTGGAATGAGTTGTACAAGTACTGTGTGTGGACAGGTTCTCTCAAGGGGCAGTTTCTCCTGATGGGTTTGTTTTGTAGATACCTTGACAAGAATGAACCTTACTCATAAGCCAGGGTATTTTCAGTACAATCTCCGTCTCTTAAATGTACTGCTAATGCATTTTTTAATTCTTGCATTGCACCAAAGAGAGCGTCCTTCTGGAGCTCACAAAATGTAATATGCAGCTGTGCTTGGAAGATCTTCTTAAGCAGGCCATTAGCACCAATTCAATTGGGTCTATGTATCTACATTTCTGCTGAATTTTCTTGGTCTCTGATTGCATCTCTGGTTACTTAAGGATGTTATGTGCTTTGAACTCGTCCACTGGAAAAGCGATTAACAAATTTTAATAAAGATAAAGATGTCACACCCAGCGATAAGGTGTGAACTGTATCAAGTTCTGTTTTGCAAAATTAGTCTGTTTTTTACCAGTTTTTTGCTAAGCCAGCTGTCAGCCATCTTGTCCATAGTCCACTGTACTGTGCTGCAGTCATCAATCTTTCATCCCTAGGCTTCAGTTCACCTCTCTTTAGCCACTGTTGTGTCAGTCTCGATCTACATGGGGGTTTCTGAATTCTCTCTTTGCACATCCCACTATATCTGTGTTTCTGTCAATAATGCCGGTTTCTTTCAGGGCAGTCTCTCCAAATGGGTTATTTTATTTTTTGCATGTGTCCGGACAGAAATGAACCTCATTCATTAGCCAGGGTTTGTTGGGAATGATATCAGTCTCTCAAATTCACTGCTAATGCCCTTCTTGGTATTTGCCTCCTTCTGAAGATCTTTACAGGTGCCCTTGGAAATCCTTCTCTGTGTGATGAGCTGAGTGGAATATTGTGTGGGTTCGTTAGTGCTTGCGTGATGAGGTTCCTGTGTCTGCCCAGTCTGTCTGGGATCTTGGTTTTCCTCTTACGCTGCAGAACGCAGATGGAATTAGAAATTCCTCACTGCTCTAGCACAAACCAAAACCTAAAGCAGGAGTCCCAGTGGGATTCCGTCTTCTTCCTCCAAAACATTGCCTTTTCAGATTTATCATCGTTAGTAACTATAAAAGTTCTAGCTGGAGCCATGGGGCTTCTGTTACAGGATAGATAAGGCATCTGTCTGTAATTTATGATTGGCTAAAATGCCCCTTTGGGGGTGTGATGGGTTAATTAAGAGTGGATGCACAGAGAGATGCAGCTTCCCCAGGTGACTCAATTAAACAGTTCTTTGGAAAACTGGAGATCTCATCAGTTCCTCCTTTAATGAGATTCTTCACTTACCGAGCTGTGGCTCTAACTTTACTTGTTCATTACGCCAAGTGTTAGCATTTTAAATCTCTGATGGAGCAAGAACCCTCCCAGTATGAATCGGAGAGGAGCAGAGGGGTCCTGGGGTCTCTGGGTATGGCAGCATCCTGCCAGCGTGCAGGAAAAGCAGCATTTCTTCAATCCTTCACCATGGCCTCTCCCCTCTCCATTCTGCATTCATACTTAGGGTGATAGCAGGTGTGACCGGATAAACCCTGATGACTGATGGTTGCTGATTAACCAAAACAGTTTTGTTTGCATTTAATAAATTCAATTCTGTAGTTGTATTTACATATTTACTTTATTAAAATGTGTTAATCGCCTAACACAATGGCATAAGCAATGTACATAGTATAACATATATATATTTCATGACATAAAACAGCCAAAAAGTTACTTTACAGTAAATACATATCGTGGCAAAAGAAAAAACCTGGCCATTCCTCACACTAACAAAACAACTTGCCTATACAAAAAGGTCTTTAGCAAGGTCTTAAACATTTTGCATCTCCGGTGGGAAGGAATTCCCCAAACCTGGGGCAGCCACCAAGCAGGCACAGTCCCTCCTCACAGAAAGGCGCACACACTTTACTGATGGAACGTCCTCATTCTTCTCTGGGAGGATCTAAGCAATATGTAGATAGACACATTTCTAACAGAGCTTTCGCCCATGGGCAGCAGTCAGAATTGACTAGTTTGAAGAAGATAGTACCCATTTTATAGTCAATACATTGAGGTAGTGCAAGCAAATGCAAGTCCATGAGCACTGGTGTAATATGTTCGTTATGATGTGACCCAGATACTAAACGTGCAGCAGAGTTTAGTGGGAGCTGCAAAGTTATAGCAGATAAATGCCTGCACTACAGTCGGAAGTCAGCATTTTCCAAGAGATGCTTTATGCAAGAAACTGCATGCACCTTGTAAAAAGCAGTTCTAACAACAGACTTGTGTGTGGAAGTTAAGATTAGAGTCTAACCAGACCCCAAAATTTTTGATGTTCTTCCTAATTGGGAAGATGATGTCATCAATGATGATTGTTGCAGCTTTGAGTACGTTGAAGTCAAGCTTATTATAGTGTAGCCATTTCTTGCCTGTTAAGAGCCAGATTTGTAGGTGCTTGATGGTAGCATGTCATGTTGTGTGGGTACAGATGAAGAACTGAATGTTGTCTGCATATATTTTATACCCAACACACAGACCCACTATGATGTTACAGACAGGAGTTAGATAGATGTTAAAAAGAACTGTTAACAGGACCGACCTTTGTGGAACACCTGTGTTAATGGTGGAGCAATGTGAGAAATCATCTTTGATTCTCACTTGTTGTGAATGTTTGTGGAGATAAGACGTAAACCAATCTAACATCACCCGTGATATGCCGCACTCTTGCAAATGGAATAGCAGTATCTTTTCACCATTGGTATTGAATGCAGATGACATATCAAGTGAGACAAGGATATAACTGTTGCCACTACCTATTTAGACCTCTCCTTATTGTGTTGATCAACAAGATCATAAGAATTTCAATAACGGCATGTCTAAAACCAAATAGCTGGGGATCGAGGATTCCTTTTTCCTCTATGAAGTCAGTGAATTGTCTTATGACCACCGATTCAAAGAGCTTCACTAAGAAAGGAAGCAAGGAAATTGGTCTGAAATTGTTGCTTCAGTGACATCTAGATTCATTTTTTTTAGATAGGGGTGTACAGAGGCTTGTTTAAAACATGAAGGAATTTGGCCTTGCTCTAACGACAAATTCACAGTAACTGTACGGTAGCCAATTGGCTCCAGATTTTCAGGATAAGTTGATCCTCTCATGGTTTTACTCCCCTGCATGCAGATACTTATAGTCTTGCTTTTTTTTAGGGAATGCAATAGGAAAATTAGAATAAGTTCCAGCATGCAATGGGATAAAACCAAGACTGAATCAATCTGTCCTGAAATTCTGGAGCCAGTTGGCAGCCCTGTGAGAGCAGGAGCACTTGTGTCCCTTGCAGCTTTAAAAAGTGCTATGTCATAATTGTTTGGTGGGCAATAAGAGTTCTTCATTTTAGCAATAATCTGGGAAATTTCGCTTATGGAGATTGTGTTAAAGCAGGTCAAGAAGGAAGTGTCTGGTGTTGCAGAATTTTCATAGGGACACCAGAGAAAGTTTCAGATCGATTCTCTATTTCAGTGGAGAGGGACTTTAAGAAGGATTCGGGGTAGAGCAACTAGAAGTGTGCATTTGTTTAGTCTCTGTTTTGTCAGAGTCAGTCGTGGGATTCATAGCTATGTTAAATAATACTCTTGGATTATCGCCAAACTCTCTAATTTGTTTGGAGTAAAAAACTTTTTTTAGCTTCCAAGATCTGCACTCTGTATTCATTAAGGAGTTTTCTGTAATTAGAAATTCTGGAGTACGTCGTTTTTGCCATTGGTGTTCTGTTTTATGTACAGCTTGCCTTGATGCTTTGATGGCTGGAGTTAACCAAGGTTGTGGTATTTTGACTTGATAATAATTCTGCTTAAGAGGTGCTGTTATATCTAGAGTAGAATTGAGAAATGAGTTCCATAAAGAGACAGCAGAATTAATACCATCCATTAAGAAAGATTATAATTTAGGGGCAATTAGGTTTGAATATTCTGCACTGTCGATATGACCACATCGTAATATGCTGTCATTTGTTGTAGGTTGATTGATATGGCTAGAGCTAGATGGTAAAGAAAAGGATATTAGTGAGTGATCAGACCACTGCTTTTCTCCGCACCTTAGCTACAAGTTTGAAGTTATTATGCACCCCTGTTCAACTGTAAACCAGCATGATGTGATTGTATCATGAATGCTGGTATATAAAAAACCTAAATAAATAAATAAAATAAATATCCTCAATGGCAATTGTTGATGAACAGTAAGCTTTTACAGAATCGTTGATGAATACAAGGTCTAAAGAGTGACCCTGCTATGAGTTGGTTGCTTAATTAGTTGGAACCAGCCAAGGGATTCAACTATGTCTAAAAACAGAGCACAGTGTGTAAGTAAAGGATCAATATCGATGTGTAAATTAAAATCACCAAATATTACTGTGTTATCTAGGTCAGCCTTGGACACTAATAGTTGTTCGAATAAAGGAGAGACGTTGCTTTGTAACAGTTTTGATGGACAGTAAGTGAGGCATATAGAGAGACGAGTGAATAATAATAATACTAGGGCCTTATAAGAGGAGTTGCCGCTCACGCTCTGGGTGGACAATTTCCAATTATCTCTGAAAGTAATCACTAATGCCCCCCCCCCCCCCGACCTCTTTTTCTAGGTTGAGAGATACATGAAACCTATGGGGACGTTTGGCTAAGTATTGGAAGGGCAGTGAGGTACATATCACGAAAGGGTTTTCTCCTATTTTGTGTTTATGGGAAAAATGCTTAGTCCATAGAGTAGTAGAGTATAGCCAGAGTGCCAGACATGCAGATGAGTCTTTACATTGCCACCTGCTGGTGGTGCTGGACATCCTCACTGACTTTGATAGAGCTATGTTTTCTGATTCTCATAGACTTGAAATCTTGCCTTGAGCATTTGAAGTGGGAAGCAAGTAGGTATACAGAGAGGTGGTGCTGATCTCTCACTTCTTGTGGCATGCTACATTTTTTTCTTTACAGTTTAATTTCTATCATGGCCCCCTGCCTGGGGCCCAGACACTAGTATTTCTGTTCTCAATAAAATAATGCTTTTTTTTCGTTTGTTTTAGCAGTGACATCACCGTTCACAGCTTGCTATGCAGACAGGGCAATCAATGCCCTTTCCAGGATCCTTGTAAATGCATTGTGAATGTGTGTGGCAGACAGATGTGTGAAGGGACAGACAGAAACCCCTCAGCTTTATATTGGGAGCACATTGTAGCTGACACATTTCTGGCTGCCTGTTCTTTCCAGGCTGAGCAGAAAAGCAAGACAGTATCAGACAATCCTTTAGATAGTACAATAGAACAAATGTAAAGTCAGTGAGCAGCTACTCCGTTCTCTTTCACTCCCTGGTTTACTCTCCCTCTAGTAACTAGTCACAACATCAGGTCCATCTGCCACATCTAGCTGTACCATATTTGTCCACCTTTGCTACAGGATTGGTTCACATTGTGTATCTACGATATCTGTGTACAGAACCTATCCACATTAGCCATTTCTCTATTTTCAGTATCTGTTTGTACACATCATGTCTTTCTCTGTTGCTCCCTGAGATACTTCCTCTGTGTGTGTGTGTGTGTGTGTGTGTGTGTGTGCAAACAGCTGTTTCTGCCTCATGCTTCCATAGTAAAGGCACAGCTGTTGCCTGCTCTGTGGTGGTGGCAGATATGCACCAAGGGTAAAGGTACCAGAAAGTGTTGTAGGTAGCCTCCAGTCCCTATGGACAACAATCTGCTAGAGTTTTTAGGACATGCCTCATGAATATACATGAGATAGATTTGCATACTGTTGAAGCTGTGTGCGTACAGATTGATCTCATGCACATTCGTGAGGGATCGAAAAGTTGCCTGCCACTGATGATGAGTTCAACAGACTTGTGATCACCCAACCTGGCTCAGCCTGTCCCTAATGACCAGATCCATCTGCTAATCCTGAATGTGAGAGCAGAGAGCTGTAATATTACTTGGAGTTCCTCCTCGGGCTGTTGAATCATTGAATCCTGAATCCAATAACCCCAGGGCCTGCTGCACGAGGCCTTCCATGGTATACGCACAGTGCAGCCTGCTCGCTGTTAAATGAGTTATAACTGAAGGACCAGCATGCTTGAGGCCCGATGTAATAAGCTGCGTTCAGCAGAGTGCACAGCATTACTCGCAGATGTTACTCCCAATACTACAAGGGGTTTTGTGTGCCCAAACATGTGCATTCTGTTTACTGCCCTTGCATGGAAATCCCATGCTAATGAAGGCATTAGCTCAGTGCGCTGGCTTACCTCAGGTTTTCTTAGTGTTGGAAATTTTATTCCTGGTCTGAGGTGGAGTAAAGTTCCAGAGTCAATCTATGGGCAAAACCTGGAGTTCCAGTGCTAGGTCCTTTAATCAGGGGTTTATGTGCACAAATCATGTTTTTTGTAGATAAGTAAATGACATCTGGTAGCCTTCCCTAGTCCCCCGAATTAAAATGTGTGATCAGCCTGTGCTGAACGCACATTTTCCAGTCAGCACACTGTTTCATTCCCGGTGCAGTGTCGGACCATTAGCTTACTGTAGCAGAGGTTAGGGCCTGTATGCATGCTTTTAACCCTCACCTTACTACATCAAGCTCTCAGTAATAGAAACCAGTGTGCAGGTCTTCTTGTCTACGGGAGCACACATGCACATAAGAACATGCCATATTGGCTCAGACCAAGGGCATCAAGCCCAGCATCCTGTTTCCAACAGTGGCCAATCCAGGCAACAAGAACCTGGCAAGTACCCAAACACTAAGAAGATCCCATGCTACTGATGCAATTAATAGCAGTGGCTATTCCCTAAGTAAACTTGATTAATAGCAGGTAATGGACTTCTCCTCCAAGAACTTATCCAATCCTTTTTTAAACACAGCTATACTAACTGCACTAACCACATCCTCTGGCAACAAATTCCAGAGCTTAATTGTGCGTTGAATGACAAAGAAATTTCTCCGATTAGTCTTAAATGTGCTACTTGCTAACTTCATGGAATGTCCCCTAGTCCTTCTATTATCTGAAAGAGTAAATAACTGATTCACATTTACCCATTCTAGACCTCTCATGATCTTAAAGACCTCTATCATATCCCCCCTCAGCCGTCTCTTCTCCAAGCTGAAAAGTCCTAACCTCTTTAGCCTTTCCTCATAGGGGAGCTGTTCCATTCCCCTTTATCATTTTGGTTGCCCTTCTCTGTACCTTCTCCATCACAACTATATCTTTTTTGAGATGTGGTGACCAGAATTGTACACAGTATTCAAGGTGTGGTCTCGCCATGGAGCGATACAGAGGCATTATGACATTTTCCGTTTTATTCACCATTCCCTTCCTAATAATTCCTAACATTCTGTTTGCTTTTTTGACTGCTGCAGCACACTGAGCCGACGATTTCAATGTGTTATCCACTATGATGCCTAGATCTCTTTCCTGGGTGGTAACTCTTAAGATAGAATCTAATCTATAGAAAGGGTTATTTTTTCCTATATGCATCACTTTGCATTTGTCCATGCTAAATTTCATCTGCCATTTGGAAGCCCAATCTTCCAGTCTGGCAAGGTCCTCCTGCAATTTATCACAGCTTGGCTACAGTTCAGCTCCGCACAAGTTCTTATACTTACATTAGTGTAAGTGCACATCTTGGAGGCAGGGATAACCCCTTTTTTTGTGTGACATTCTACCACAAGACAGCAATAACATACACAGCCCAGGCTCTGCTTTACAACTAGTTTAGCTGGGTTTGTATTCAAAGCTGAGGGAGAGCACTCCTGCTGAGTTGCCTATACAAATCTAGGGCTGCTGTAGTGCATTGGGTGGGGTGAGCAACAGAGCGGCACTTCAAACTCCGTACTGCACTGGGTCACTCGAGTCTTTCAGCAAGAAACCAGAGAGAGCTCTCAGTGGGCAGATCTGCTTAACTAGAGGAAAATCTCAGCCTGTCAAAGCAGAACGATATCTGCATGTACTTTATGTTAGACAAATAGTAGTGGCACAAAAAGGATCTGAACTGGCACCAGTTTGAAACTTGTGAGTTGCAGCTCCAATTGTTAAGGCTTCAAGCCTAAATTGCAAACTAGGGTCTGCCACAGTGGAAAGGTGAGGGAATTCATCATAACTGGGTGATGCCTTCTTGGAATCTGAGCAGCCTTTATTTAAGGTTAGGGTTCATAATCCCGGATTGGGGATGTCTGGAACATTCAAACCCCCATTACAAAGCTTGAAGGTGTGAAACATTATTGTAAATAATAACCTCGGAGAATAATAACCTGCCAATGAATGTTGGTGCATACATCATGGCAAGAGGATAATTATTATGGCTCCAACAGCCAAAAACAAAGAGCAATTCTCTCTAGCTTTGTGGCTGGGAGTGCTACAGTGTTGGACTCCCACACAATTTTGCTGTTATATCCCTCTTCTTCCAGGACTGAGAAGACCATCCCCCTGCCATTCCAGTACTGAGGAATGGGAATGGGGCTGAGGGCTGCCACCATTGTTTTCCTGCCAGTGGTGCGCACCTAAGGATGACAGAAGCGAGAGTTTGCTGCATCCTGGCGTGAGCCGACCGGTCATGGGGCCATCCCACAACCAGCTCATCATTACAGTAGCCTCTTGGTTTGGGCTTATGTGAGAGCAGGCAATGGAATTGTCGGGTGAGGCAGGGGGCCTGAACATTGGATGCAGGTTTCCAAATATTTCTTTCTGGGCTGAAACCCTTCCAGATAGTGGAGCTTATTATGGATATGTTTGGAGTCAAGGGTATCTGTTGCAGAGGGAAGTCCAGAGAGGGGCATGAAGTGGGCCGTTTTTGAGACTCTGTCCACTACAACCCAAATGAGGCACAGCTGGAAGAGTATGGAAGATCTGTAATAAAAATTCATGGCTAAGAGAGACCAAGGTTTCTTGGGGACTGGCTGGGAGCAGTTGCAGGTTCCTCAACAGGAGGCACAGGTATACGCTGGAGTCAGGGGCCATTTGCAAGTGTTGACAATTGGCATCTCGTTCTCGTTCTCTTGCTCGTTCCTGGATGCAGACATCAGTCTTGATGTAGAGAGTGATGACGTCATCCAGGCATGTTGGTGCAGCGGGTGCCGGTGCGGGAAGTTGGGCCTACATGCTGTCCATTAGAGTGGCGAGACTTTGAAGTAGACCAGCTATTTGATTCAGCTCTTTCTGCTGCTGCTGCACTTGGTGAGCCAGTCTGGGTATGTCTGAGCTGGGGGCGAGTCTCAGCAATATGTCCTGTATGTGAGCGTTTGGGCTGTGATGTGGTAGCAGGTGGCATCCTCTTACAAGGACTGGAACGGGAGCCCCCACAGGTTGAGCCCTTGGGTTCCAGGGCCTAGCTGGGCTTGGGGAGAGGCCTGTAAGGAGCAGTCAGATGATGTTGAGTACTGAGCTAAGGTCAGGGCATGTGGCCAACATCCAGTGTCAAGGTCCGAGCCAAGGTCAGGACAGGCGAAGATCAAGCAGTGATGAGGTCTGGGCTATGGTTAAGGCAGGCGGCAGTCCAGAAGGTAGTCAAGATCTGAAGTCATGGTCAAAACCAGAAGTCAGGCAGAGATGGATGGACAATACAATGGACAAGGCACAGGGAACTAGGCTGGGAACAAGGAGGTTCTTCTTGTTATAGTTGGGTGGATTTTGATTTCTCTCTGCAATCTTCTTTGCCTTGATACCACTCTGGTTTTGTTTGCCATCTTATTTTGTGCACAGCCCAGTAATCTTGGTACCAGGAGAGCATATCAGCTGTACTCACATGTACACATATACATTTCTGCATGCGAGAAGGCATAAGCATTCATTTGCTCCATGGAATATCCAAAACCCAAAGGTCCCTGGGAGTCTCACTGGTAGATGGTGACCCCCCACTTAAGAAATGTCAGTGAGAGGTGAGCCTCGGCTATCATATCCCCTTCTCACTGGTGTAACAATCTGGGATTCTCTAGCTTAGTGGTATTTGCAAGGTAAAAAGAAAACGCGCTCTTCTCTGTATAATAAGGCTTGACAGTGTGGGTGCTGCTGCTGTCGAGACCACTAGGAAGTGCGGTGAGAGGGACTTCAGACAGAGGCTGCCATGCATCCCAGCCACAGGGGAGACAGCAGCAACATGCACGCAATTTCAACATTTTCTGTAGAAAGTTCAGTGTTCCAGCGCCTATTAAGATAAAACGGCTTTCATTATAAAAACTATTATTGTGTATTAGAAGCACTCGGAGCCAGTGGCGCCACAGAGTTGGGCTATTCCCAATATTATTCTTATTTATTTATATTCCGCTTTTTGGTGCTTCAAAGCGAATTATATTCGGGTATCTGTAGGTAGCAGAAGGAAAAGAAAAGCAACAGGGAAACACTTGCTTTGATCCCCCTGCAAGCCTGAACTTGTAGCTCTGAGGAAAAGATGGTGCAGGCTGATCCCAGCTAACTGTAGGATCCATCACCAGCATAAATTTAGTTCTCCCGTAATAGGGAACTAAGAAGCCTCTGTCTAAACAGAAACTGATTCTCACTTCACTGTAAATGCAACAAGTCAGGGTCAGGGACAAAACATAAACGGGGTGAGGGGCAGAGCTCATCATTCAGTGCGCATAGGGGTTTGATTGTTTTATTGTGTTGGAGTTGTAAATAAATCAAAACAAATGCAACATAACACTCATAAATATAAAACACAGTAAGGTAAAATCCTGTGGAAAAAAAGAAATGCCTGATGAAAAGGGCTCTCCTTGGCACTGGGAGCGAGCACTGACTGAATAGTAGGTATGGATGGGCAGAGTAGAGAGGCTGTAGTGGTGGTTTCTGTTTGCATTACCACTGTAAGATAAATGTTGATTCCTGCCCAGTACGTAAAGTCAGGGAGTTAGTGGTGCCTGCTAAACACTGGCACTTTTTTCGGTGATTTCATTTGGCTTCTAATCGAACTATGATATCTGCGGCCAACTAATATTTTGGGATATTTGAATAAATAAAATGTTGTGCCTGGTAATTTTTGAATGCCAAAGTGTGTGTACTTCTGGGCTTCATTCTTGCCTCCTATTTTTATTTACCTAAAAATGTTACTACTCTATGCTTGTGGGGGGGTGTATGTGATGATGACTGGAAGCTGAAACCCTTCTGCTTGACGAAGAGGAGCAGTGTATTCAATCTCCCATGGCTGTCTGTGTTTAGCTTCCTGATTAGTCCTGGAGGAATTCTGCGCAACTGTGGAGCGCAGAATTTGCGCTGGTGTGTATGAAAAAGGGATCGTGTGTATGCTAGCCTGCGTGAAGAGATTGTGATTGTGTGTGATAGAGAGTCTGTGTGAAGGGGTGCATGAGAGAGAGACATAGCCTGTGTGAGGATGTATGTGTGAGAGAGAAAGGGAGCTTGTGTGGGTGTGTATGCAAGAGAGAGGGACCCTGTATGAGAGGATATGTGTGTGCGCGAGAGTGAGGGAGCCTGTATGAGGGTGTGTGTATGTGCTCTAGAGAGAGGGAGCCTGTGTGTGAGAGAGGGAGGGACAGAGGGAGCCTGTGTGAGGGGCAGTACTGAGAACGGGGTCAAACTCTGGGACTGGCAGTAGAGTGGAAGGGGTTGAGCCTAGAGGAGGAGGGGAGAGATCTGGCAGATGGAGGAGTTGGGGCCTCAGAGGGCAAAGTGGCCAGGGGAGTAGGGAGAGGGAGTGGAAAGGGCACTGTTACAGTGAATTTCTAGGGGAATTCTGCTCAAAATATTTAAAATTCTGCATCTCTAAGTAATAACTTTTTCTGTATTAATTTAAAATGTAATTACTTAAGGACCGTCATGTAAATTGTGTTATTTTGACCAATATAAAACCTGCAGAATTTAAAGTTTTTGTGCCCAGAATTTAAAATATTTTTGCGCAGAATTCCCCCAGGAGTACTTGCTGCTATAGTGGGATATGCCAGTATTATATTATTATATTATAGTGGGATATGTCATTATTATATTATTATATTATAGTGGGATATGCCAGTATTATATTATTATATTATAGTGGGATATGTCAGTATTATATTATTATTTTATAGTGGGATATGCCAGTATTATATTATTATTATATTATAGTGGGATATGTCAGTATTATATTATAGTGGGATATGTCATTATTATTATATTATATTATAGTGGGATATGCCAGTATTATATTATTATATTATAGTGGGATATGTCAGTATTATATTATTATTTTATAGTGGGATATGCCAGTATTATATTATTATTATATTATAGTGGGATATGTCAGTATTATATTATAGTGGGATATGTCATTATTATTATATTATATTATAGTGGGATATGTCATTATTATATTATTATATTATAGTGGGATATGTCATTATTATATTATAGTGGGATATGCCAGTATTATATTATTATATTATAGTGGGATATGCCATTATTCTTTTCAGTCCAGCTGCTCACCGAAAAGAAAGTCCCAGGAGAAGAGAGAACCCCTGCCTCTTCCGCACCCCACCCTGGCTCCTCCTTCTCAGGGGCCACTCACAGGCCATTCACCTTATGCTTGGGCAGCACCCGCTCCTTGTGCCCTTCCTCACGCATGGGCAGTTCAGGTGGAGTGTGGAGGCGCAATCACAGCATGAAATGCAAATTAAAAGACTAGAGAAGCAAACTGGATATTGGGAGGGGGGTGATGGAGGGCAAGAGGGAAAGGGGTGGTGGTGACAGTGAAGAAGCTGGAAGGGAGAGCAATGACAAAAATACTGATCACAGCATCCGGTCCCAGCCACACATGCCCAGCCTATGTGGCAGATCATATGAAAATCGTGCCCCACACCCCCCTTCTGGGACAGAGCGCAAGCTGAAGAAAATGAGATTACATTCATGCACAGCACTGCAGGCCAGCCTCGGTCTCCCAAGAAAACAAAAGGCGTGGAAAAGAATACGGCGTGCACCCCCCCCCACAGACAGACAGACGGACAGACAGAAAAAAGAGGGTGTGCACCCCCCACAGTCAGACAGACGGACATAAAAAATAGGGTGTGCACCCCCCACACAGACAGACAGACAGAAAAAAGAGGGTGTGCACCCCCCACAGACAGACAGACGGACATAAAAAATAGGGTGTGCACCCCCCCCCCACAGACAGACGGACATAAAAAATAGGGTGTGCACCCCCTCCCCCCCAGACAGACGGACATAAAAAAGCGTAGCTGGTTGGTCCCCAGATAAGGAGGCTGGGAGTGGGAGGGGGCCTGGCACTTCTCCGCCTTTCCCCTCAGCACGGAGCGGCGGGGGCTCCCTCCCTCCCTCCCCCTCTCAGTCCCTGCTAGGAGGCGGCTCCAGGGCCGGGGCTGCCTCCCTTCCCTCCGCTCCGGCTATGGAGATTGATCGGTGAAAGGCAGCGAGGATGGGAGCCGGGGGCCGAGGCAGCGGCGGAGATCGCAGGTACCGGGGACGGGGAGCAGGGAACGGCAGAGCCAGCGCCGGCACCGGGCTGAATGTTGCCTTAGGGCGGGCACTGACTTGCACGACCAGGGAGGGATCCGCGGCCAGGTCAGCCATTCGCCCCTTCCTTCCCTGGGCATCTGTTCTCCGATTTGCCCCTGCGCTCTCCCTCCTCTCCTACGTATTTCTATCTGATCCCCCTGCCTTCTCCCATCGTTCTCTGGGATTTGCCCCTGCGCTCTCCCTCCTCTCCTACGTATTTCTATCTGATCCCCCTGCCTTCTCCCATCTCTGCCTGGGTATTTGTTCTCCGATTTGCCCCTGCGCTCTCC
Source organism: Rhinatrema bivittatum (assembly GCF_901001135.1). Lineage (NCBI taxonomy): Eukaryota > Metazoa > Chordata > Amphibia > Gymnophiona > Rhinatrematidae > Rhinatrema > Rhinatrema bivittatum. Next base: position 1,918,680 of record NC_042631.1, read on the forward strand.
CTCCTCTCCTACGTATTTCTATCTGATCCCCCTGCCTTCTCCCATCTCTGCCTGGGTATTTGTTCTCCGATTTGCCCCTGCGCTCTCCCTTCTCTGCCTGGGTATTTGTTCTGGGATTTGCCCCTGCGCTCTCCCTCCTCTCCTGGGTATTTGTTCTTGGATTTGCCCCTGTGCTCTCCCTCCTCTCCTGGGTATCTGCTATCTAATCCCCCTGCCTTCTCCCATCTTTCTGTGGGTATCTGCTCTGGGATTTGCCCCTGCGCTCTCCCTCCTCTCCTGGGTATCTGCCATCTGATCCCCCTGCCTTTTCTCTGGGTATCTGTTCTGGGATTTGCCCCTGCCTTCTCTCTTCTCTGCCTGGGTATTTGTTCTGGGATTTGCCCCTGCGCTCTCCCTCCTCTCCTGGGTATTTGTTCTGGGATTTGCCCCTGCGCTCTCCCTCCTCTCCTGTGTATTTGTTCTGGGATTTGCCCCTGTGTTCTCCCTCCTCTCCTGGGTATTTGTTCTGGGATTTGCCCCTGTGTTCTCCCTCCTCTCCTGGGTATTTGTTCTGGGATTTGCCCCTGCGCTCTCCCTTCTCTGCCTGGGTATTTGTTCTGGGATTTGCCCCTGCGCTCTCCCTTCTCTGCCTGGGTATTTGTTCTGGGATTTGCCCCTGCGCTCTCCCTCCTCTCCTGGGTATTTGTTCTGGGATTTGCCCCTGCGCTCTCCCTCCTCTCCTAGGTATTTCTATCTGATCCCCCTGCCTTCTCCCATCTCTGCCTGGGTATTTGTTCTCCGATTTGCCCCTGCGCTCTCCCTCCTCTCCTGGGTATTTGTTCTGGGATTTGCCCCTGCGCTCTCCCTCCTCTCCTGGGTATTTGTTCTGGGATTTGCCCCTGTGTTCTCCCTCCTCTCCTGGGTATTTGTTCTGGGATTTGCCCCTGCGCTCTCCCTTCTCTGCCTGGGTATTTGTTCTGGGATTTGCCCCTGCGCTCTCCCTTCTCTGCCTGGGTATTTGTTCTGGGATTTGCCCCTGCGCTCTCCCTCCTCTCCTGGGTATTTGTTCTGGGATTTGCCCCTGCGCTCTCCCTCCTCTCCTACGTATTTCTATCTGATCCCCCTGCCTTCTCCCATCTCTGCCTGGGTATTTGTTCTCCGATTTGCCCCTGCGCTCTCCCTTCTCTGCCTGGGTATTTGTTCTGGGATTTGCCCCTGCGCTCTCCCTCCTCTCCTGGGTATCTGCTATCTAATCCCCCTGCCTTCTCCCATCTTTCTGTGGGTATCTGCTCTGGGATTTGCCCCTGCGCTCTCCCTCCTCTCCTGGGTATCTGCCATCTGATCCCCCTGCCTTTTCTCTGGGTATCTGTTCTGGGATTTGCCCCTGCCTTCTCTCTTCTCTGCCTGGGTATTTGTTCTGGGATTTGCCCCTGCGCTCTCCCTCCTCTCCTGGGTATTTGTTCTGGGATTTGCCCCTGCGCTCTCCCTTCTCTCCTGGGTATTTGTTCTGGGATTTGCCCCTGTGTTCTCCCTCCTCTCCTGGGTATTTGTTCTGGGATTTGCCCCTGCGCTCTCCCTTCTCTGCCTGGGTATTTGTTCTGGGATTTGCCCCTGTGTTCTCCCTCCTCTCCTGGGTATTTGTTCTGGGATTTGCCCCTGTGTTCTCCCTCCTCTCCTGGGTATTTGTTCTGGGATTTGCCCCTGCGCTCTCCCTTCTCTGCCTGGGTATTTGTTCTGGGATTTGCCCCTGCGCTCTCCCTCCTCTCCTGGGTATTTGTTCTGGGATTTGCCCCTGCGCTCTCCCTCCTCTCCTGGGTATCTGCCATCTGATCCCCCTGCCTCCTCCCATCTCTGCCTGGGTATTTACTCTCTGCTTCCCACCTTCTCCTGGTGTCTGCTCTGGGATTCCTCCTCGCCTTCTGCCCTCCCCAGCTAATTTAGTGATAGGGTGGGGGGAGGCTTTATTGCCACCAGCTCTTGGTGTGCTAAGTCCCGAGTCTTGTGTCTTCAGACCCCTCTGATACCTGTGCACTGGGTCTGGCAAACACTTTGCTTAATTCCTTAGAAAAACACAATATTACTCCTTTTTTTTTTTTGTTTCCTGTCTGGGTCTAGGGGTAAAGGCGTCAGAAGATGTAAGCACAGCTCAGCATAGGAGCAGGGGGGGTAACCTCCGTACAAGTTACCCCTCCCTGGACACAGTGAAGGAGTTTGCTGAGTATTGAGGGTGCAGCCCTGACACAGGCTCTGACCGTCCTTGATTTCTGTGCATGAGGGGGGGGAGCCCTGCCGTTTTCTCTTCCTGCAGTTACCCTGCGGTTCCTTCTGCTCTGACTTTCTCTTTAAACTCATCTTACTCTGGGTATTGCCCGTGTCTTCCATATCACAAGCCCAAATAAATGTATTTTTGGAAGGTCCCAGCAGTATGGACAGTGGGGGGGAGGGGAATAAGAAAATATTGCAGAGCAATTTGTCTGAGCGCTTTTCACCTGAAAAGGTTGGTTTTGATTTTATTCAGTTTGGGCGAGATCCATAACTTCTGGGAAAATATTCATTTGTTTTCTAGCTCTCCATAGATCTGCCTGACCCGAGAATGGCTGCTGGAGGTTGAATGGTTTGGGAAATAATATGCACAGGGGAAAGAAGAAGTAAAAAGGGTTTGAACTGGCACAGGAGTGAAATTTGTGAGCAACAGTGGCAGTGGTCAAGACATGGAAAGTGCAGATTCCCCATGGGGCGTGGGTTTGGGGAGTGAACCTTTGGCCTGGGACCCTCTCCTTCTGGCTGCATTATTACCTTCCACCCTTCTCTGCTTGCAGGATCATGGTTATTGTTGGGCAGTGAAGAACATATTTGGATTTGGTAAAGAAACACTTCAGCTTGTTAGAAACCAGGATATTTAATGAACGTCGCCAGTCTTGGGACGCTGCCCAGGTAAGATTTCTAAGCTTGCAAGTTTCTTTTCTTCTTATCCAGTTAAATATCAGATTCAAGTAGCTTTTTTGGCCTGACATAATATACAGAATGATTAAAATAAAAGAAAGGAACAAATTATGAAATAGTTTCATGTAAAGCTACAGGTTACAGAAAGTGCAGTATTAATATTTATTGCCTCTGCCTGCCTGCATCTTCTGCACACTTACTATGCTACACGGGGATAAGAGAGGCAGAACCTGTAGTAACTGCCTAGGAGGAGCAGCGGGGCAAGAAAGGAAGGGATGAAGGGCACTGGGAGGAGGGGGAAGGAAAGCAGGACTCGTTCATTGCCTACAATAAAAAATGGATTCAATTCCATTTTATGATACATTTGTATTACTATATTGGATTTTACATGTCATATCTATGTTTTACATGCATTTTTTCACATATTGGGGACATAGTATTCATATTTTGCTGCTGAGGTTTGGGGGTGTGGCTTACTATAAATGTATTGGTATATTATGTGTTTATTTTATTTTACAAGTTTTTATTTTGTACACTGCTATGGGAGATTTCTATTATAAAGCAATTTCTGGATGCTGTTAAACAAGTAAAGAAATATTAAGGACTTGATGAAGGTCTCCAAGAATAGATGGAAACACTTATCTGCACCAAAAAGTATTCTTTTTATTTATTTCTTTTTCAAATTGCTATTCCACCTTTCCCCAGATGGCTATGGGGATGTGAGCAACAATGTAAAACAATCATCATAAAAGCAACAGATCAACAATAATCATACAGTAAAAATAAACATAAACAGAGAAAACAAACAATAATACAAAAAATATAAATAATGCAAAACTAAAGAAAATATAAACATAAACAAAAGACAATATATGAAAAAATAATCACTGAATAAAGAAACAGAAATAATATCCTAAAAATAACATCCAAAATAACATCCTAAAAATGAAACCAAAACAGTATCTGTCAAGTGGCTGATAATAAATGGCCAAATTATTTAAAAGAGATGGACAAAGAAAGCAACAAGGAAGGCTATCTATGAACACCGTGAGGGGAACAAAGTGGCATCTATTCCAAATTATTTAAAAGGCCATCTCAAAAGCCATGCTCTACATAGCTTCCTCACCCATCATAATGGATAATACTTTAAAATAGTCAGCTCAGTGTGCTGCAGCAGTCAAAAAAGCAAACAGAATGTTAGGAATTATTAGGAAGGGAATGGTGAATAAAATGGAAAATGTCATAATGCCTCTATATCGTTCCATGGTGAGACCGCACCTTGAGTACTGTGTACAGTTCTGGTCACCGCATCTCAAAAAAAGATATAGTTGCGATGGAGAAGGTACAGAGAAGGGCTACCAAAATGATAAAGAGGATGGAACAGCTCCCCTATGAGGAAAGGCTGAAGAGGTTAGGGCTGTTCAGCTTGGAGAAGAGACAGCTGAGGGGGGATATGATAGAGGTGTTTAAAATTATGAGAGGTCTAGAATGGGTAAATGTGAATCGGTTATTTACTCTTTCAGATAATAGAAAGACTAGGGGGCACTCCATGAAGTTAGCATGGGGCACATTTAAAACTAATCGGAGAAAGTTCTTTTTTATTCAACGCACAATTAAACTCTGGAATTTGTTGCCAGAGGATGTGGTTAGTGCAGTTAGTGTAGCTGGGTTTAAAAAAGGATTGGATAAGTTCTTGGAGGAGAAGTCCATTACCTGCTATTAATTAAGTTGACTTAGAAAATAGCCACTGCTATTACTAGCAACGGTAACATGGGATAGACTTAGTTTTTGGGTACTTGCCAGGTTCTTATGGCCTGGATTGGCCACTGTTGGAAACAGGATGCTGGGCTTGATGGACCCTTGGTCTGACCCAGTATGGCATGTTCTTATGCTCTTATAACAGTTGTCTTTTTGTTTCAACAAAAGCACATTACTAGTATTTGTAGAAAAGAATGAGTTATTGATAATATTTCTGTTTTCAAATGATTTAGGCATAATTTATTAATAGTCAACCAAGTCTTTACAGCCCAGAGACAGTTGTTCAATCTATCAGCTTTTTCCTGACAGTCAATTCCAAGATCACGGTATATTTGAGCATTGTTTGCATATATCGTATGCTTGAGACCCACTTTTCTAGAAAGATGCATACACACATTAAATAATACAGGGGATAGAATGGAGCCCTGCACGATTGCAAACCACAACTCCTTCTCTACAAACAAAGATGTGAACCTTACCACTAGTCTTTGATACCATGGGCGTGCAGTCTTGAAAGCAGGGCATTATGGTCCATGGTATTGAAGGCTGCAATAAGATCCAATAAAACAATTAGACAGTCTGCAGGTCTATCTTGCTCTGCCTGTCTATCATCAATGTCAGGAGAATACTTTCTGTGCTGAATCCAACATGGAATCCGGATTGCACTGAGGCCAAAACATTATTTTCCTCTAGAAACAGAATAAGTTGTGATGTTACAGCTCTTTCTATCAATTTACTCATTTATTTATTTAGAAAATGTATATTCCGCTGACTGCACATCTCAGTGAATTACACCAAAACATACACAAGAAAATAAACAGGAATCCCAAAGAAAACTAACAACAAATGACAAACTATTCTTAATTAGGGCTTAGATGGCAATAAGGCTAGTAAGAGACCGCAGCTTATCAATAGGAAAAAAGAGCCCAAACCCCAAAGCTAGGAAAAGCAATCAGAGAAAGCCAAAGTGAAAACATAAGAGACTGAAGCAGCTCTGATCTCCTCAGGGAGACTATTCTAGAGGGCAGGACCCAGTATGAGGCTTTCTAGACACAGGGAGGGGGGAGTTTCCAGCAGGTATTGTAAGGAAGAGGTCAAACAGGGTGGAAAGGTCTCAGAGATCCACGCCAGAGAGATGTGATTACAGAAAGCTGATCCAGAGACGAGGCGAGCAGTGGAATTTTGTATAAGCTGGAGTTCCTGTAGATAGGAATCAGGGAGGCAGTAGTCCAGTGATGATAAAACAAGGGACTGAGCGACAGTACGGACATCAGAGTAGCTGAGAAATTACTTCAAGGGACGCAGTAAGCAGAGTTTGTAATAGGATGATTGAACCAATGCGTCAGTGTAGGGGTCGCAGAGTCAGGGAGGAGTTAATGAGGACCCCCAGATTATGTGCCCTCAGTTGAATCAGAAGACCATGGCCTTCGAAGGAAAAATATGGGTGGAACTTGTTGGACAGAACTCAGGAAAGAAGCACAATTTCTTTTTTTTTTTCCATATTGAGGGTCAACCTATTGTCTTGATCTTGGTCAGACAAGTTGATAAGTTTTCTAGAGCCAAAGCAAAAAATGAGGAGATAGGAAAGAAAAACTGTATATGATCAGCATACAATTTAAAAGAAACATCTAAGCTAGAGAGAAAAGAGCAAAGGGGGAAAATAGATTTTAAAGAGAGTAGGGGAGAGAGAGGAGCCCTGAGCAACGCCTGTGGTCAGTGGGTGTAAGACAGAGGAAGCATCACCAATTGTCACCTGGTAAAGGCGATTAGAGAGAAAAGAAGAGAACCAGGAGTGAACTGTAGAAGAAATACCTCGTGCTTCCAGACAACTGAGCAGTACCTTGTGCTTGAGAGTGTCAAAGGCAGAGGACATGTCTAGTAAAATGAGAAAATATCTAGTCCCTGATTTGAACCCTGTCAAATAATATCCAAGCAGTAGTACTGTGGTGTGGATGGGAATCCAAACTGTGAACCATTGAGAAGGCTATTATCCAAGCATTTTTGTAGCCTGGTATGGAGAACTTTTTCAATAATTTTGGAGATGGGGTACAGGTCTATGATTAATATTTGGGACTGGCCACAGACTTCCACAAGATTAGACAGAAACTGTTTCCTTCAGTTTCAAAGGAAAAAACTCCTTTGTGTACTCCTACAAATATAACAAGATTGGAAAAGTATATTCCACAGAGTACATGAAATTTCCAAAACATAAGAACACAAGAAGTTACCATACTTGGTCAGACCCAGGGTCCATCAAGCCCAGCATCCTGTTTCCAACAGAGGCCAATCCAGGCTACAAGTACCTGGCAGGAACCCAAACAGTGTACTGCTTCCAGGACAGAGATCAGATATGTTTAGGGTGAAGACAGGGGTATTGCAGGGTTTAGTTCTATCAGCCTCTTTATTTAACATTTACTGTATATTTCCCCAATTTGTCATGTCTTTGCTAGTCTAGATGTGTGATATCGAATCTTTGCGAATGACATCCAATTTGTTGGGCTATTAAAGACTTCTTTGCACAAATGTTTTTTGGCTTTTAAAGAATGGCTTACTAATAACAAGCTTTTGCTCAATATAAGCAAAACCAAGATTCTTTATCTCCAGATATCCTGTCTATGACATCCCAGGTTCCCTGAGGATAGAAGGGATTAAGATCCTAATAATCACTCAGGTGTGGAATCTTGAGGTCATCATGAATTCTGCACATTCATTAAACCCTCACATAGGTCAGGTTGTCAGAGTGGCTTACTACAAGCTTGATATGCTATTAAGCGACTTTACCTGGATGAAGCTGATATTAAAACCATGGTCCACTAATTGGTGCAAAATTGGCGGACCTCACGCATCACTTAGATAGGATTTTAGACAGTGCTGGGAAGGAGCCGGCTAGCTTGGTACATGTGGGTAGCAATGACATAGGAAAGTGCAAGAGGGAGGTTCTGGAAGCCAAATTTAGGCTCTTAGGTAGGAAGCTGAAATCCAGAACCTCCAGGATAGATTTCTCTGAAATGCTCCCTGTTCCACGCGCAGGTCCCCAGAGGCAGGCAGAGCTCCGGAGTCTCAATGCGTGGATGAGACAGTGGTGCAGGGAAGAGGGTTTTAGGTTTGTTAGGAACTGAACTTTCTTTTGGGGAAGGGGAGACTTTTTCTAAAAGAATGGGCTTCACTAGCCAGAGTGCAACCAGGCTGATGGCATTAACCTTTAATAAGGAGCTAGTGCAGCTTTTAAACTAGATGATGGGGGAAAGCAGACATCGTTCGGAAGCGCATGGTTCAGAATGATGTATCTATGAGGATATTAGGAAAACTGGGAAATAGGGCATCCCAGTAGAGAGATTGCAGTACATGCCAAAGTGGACCAGGGGTCTTTAGGTAAAGTGCAGAAAGATTCCAAATTACCCCTGTCAACAGATGAGCAGGTTGTTAACACAAACAAAAAACACACTTTGAAATGTCTGTATACAAATTCTAGAAGTCTAAAAGATAAGATGGGAGAGTTAGAGTGTATAGCACAGGATGAAGATATAATTGGGATCTCAGAGACCTGGTGGAAGGAGGATAACCAATGGGACACTGTGATACCAGGGAACAAATTATATCGAAAATATAGGATGGATCAAATTGGTGGAGGGGTGGCACTATATGTTAAAGAGAAAATTGAGTCAAACAGGATACAAGTTCTGCAGGAAATAAAATGCAATGTTGAATCGTTATGGATAGAAATTCCAGGTGAAAAAGTGAATAAAATAGCAGTGGGGGTGTATTACCATCCACCTGTCCAGAATGAACAGACAGACAATGAAATGCTAAAAGAAATTAGGGAAGCTAACATAATCAGCAACACAGTAATAATGGGAGATTTCAATTATCCCCAGTACTGACTGGGTGAATGTTACATCAGGACATTCTAGAGAAGTAAAGTTCCTAGATGAAATAAATGAAATAAATGACTGCTTCATGGAGCAGCTGGTAAAAGAACCAACAAGAAGGGAAACCATTTTAGACCGAGTCCTTAGTGAAAAATGGGATTTGGTGTGAGAAGTAACAGTGTTGGAGTCACTTGTCAATAGTGATCACAACATTATCAAATGTGACTTAATAATTGGAGGGAATACAAAAAAGAAATCTACTACAACAATATTTAACTTTCAAAAAAGTGACTATGATAAAATGAGGAAAATGGTTAGGAAAAAACTTTAAAGAACAGCTGCAGTGTTTAAGAGTTTAGCTCAAGCATGGAAATTGTTTAAAAATACCATCTTGGAAGCCCAGACCAGATGTATTCCACGCATTAGAAAAGGTGGAAGATAGTCTTAATGACTACCGGCATGGTTAATAGGTGTGGTGAGAGAGGCTATAATATCTAAAAGAACATCTTTCAAGAAATGGAAAAATGATCTGAACGAAGAAAACAGGAAACAGCATAAGCACTGGCAAGTCAGATGTAAAGCATTGATAAGGAAGGCAAAGAGAGAATTTGAAGAGAAACTTGCTGTGGAACTAAAAACTCATAATAAAACCTTTTCAGGTACTTTTGAGGTAAAAAGCCTGCGAGGGAGTCAGTTGGACCATTAGATGATCAAAGGGGTAAAAGGAGCACTTAGGGATGACTAAACCATAGCAGAGAGACTAAATGCATTCTTTGCTTCAGTATTTACTGAGGAAGATGTAAGAGAGAGACCCAGGCCAGAAGTGATATTCAAAGGTGATGATTCAGAGGAAATGAAACAAATTTCAGTGATCCTGCAAATGGACAAACTAAAGAGTAGCACATCAGCTAGAACAGATGGTATACATCCTAGAGTGCTGAAAGAACTGAGAAATGAAATTGTGGACCTTCTATAGGAAAATTGTAAACTATCAATGACATCATCTGTGGTACCTGAAGATTTGGAGGGTTGGCAATGTAATGCCAATTTTTAAAAAGGGATCAAGGGGTGATCCAGGAAACTATAGACCAATGAGTCTTACATCTGTACCATGCAAAATAGTAGAAATTATCATAAAGAACAACATTTCTGAACATATAGATAGGCATAGTTTAATGGGACAAAGCCAACATAGATTTAGGCAAGAGAAGACTTGCCTCACAAATTTGCTACATTTTTTTGAGGACGTAAATAATCATGGATAAAGGTGAGCCAGTTGATATAGTGTATCTGGATTTCCAGAAAGCATTTGACAAAGTCCCTCATGAGAGACTTCTTAGGAAATTAGAAATTCATGGGATATGGGGCAGTGTCCTTTTGTGGATTGCCAACTGGTTAAAAGATAGAAAACAGAGAGTAGGGCTAAATGGTAAATTTTCCCAATGGAAAAATTTAATTAGTGGAGTGCCCCAGGGATCTGCTCTAGGATCACTGCTTTTTATTTATGATTATTAATATATCATACAGGAAATGTCCACATTGAAACAGGTCCTTCATTCTTTCTTTTAACAGAAAGTTACATAAACAAAAAAATGTCATAAGCAAACAATGAAGAATGGTTCATATTTCAATCTCCTATGATCCTATTTTTATAAGAGGAAGTGGGGAGATCCAAGGGTAAGAAGAACAAATATGCCCGGGAAAAAGTGAAAAAGAAAATAAGGAGTCTTACTAATTGCATTAGTCTAACCTGGACTGGCTAAGGGTCATTCCCCTCAGTTCTATAATTATCCAAAAAGAAATGTAACTGTGCTGGCTCAACAAAGATATATCGATCATTGTTCACATTTATATGGATATCCGATTGTTATTGCCTCCTGGCACATTTAACATCCTTTTCCTACGTGCTTGTGTAGATCTAGTAATGTCTGCATAGACCCATATCTTTTGTCCAAAGAATAATTTCTCTCGATTATGGAGAAAAAGTCTCAAGAAAGAATCTCTATTGGTAGCAAAGACAAAAGTTATCAGAAGTGCTCCACAGAACTCTATTTGCTCTTCTGTTGAGGTTTCAAGAAATGCAGTTAAATCAATATTGGTGTTCAGGGGTAGGTTAGCCAATGCTATATTATCTTCCTTTTTAGTTGATACAAAATAAATGTTTGAAATTGGTGGAATTGCTTCTGTAGGGAGTTGGAGAACTTCCATCACGTACTTTTTAAATTGATCTCTAAGAGGAACCAATTTTATATTAGGAAAGTTCAATACCCTGAGATTCAAATATCTCAGGGCATTTTCAACATTTTCTAATTTTTTTGAGGTAACAAGTTCACTCTGAACCAGTTTCACTTGTACTTCTTGTACTGAGGTAACCTTTAAATCCAACTCCTTTATTTTCAAGCCATGTTGCGTTACATGAGATTCTATCTCTTGAATGCTGTTTTGAGATTTAGTAATAGCCATAGTTAAAGATGAAATCGATTTTTCTAACATCATTAGGGCATTCCAAACAGCTTCAAGAGTTATTTCCTGAGGTTTAATCAACATAGTTCTGGGAGGTATGCTTACCCTGCTAGCCCGACAAACCTCTGTAATCCTTCCGGATTCGATTCTCATGTCTTCTCCCCTCATTTGGATGGATGGCAGAACATTCAAGCCTGTCAAGGCCTGCTCCTCCATATTGGCCTGCAGTTCCTCCAATCTATTCTCCGGAGCCGTTGCGCCTCTGCCGATAACCTCCACTGCTGCAAAATCGGTTCCAGCCGTTGCTGCCGGTCCTTCCTCGGTTAGTACCTGCTGTGGGGGCCAGTCCTGGTTCCGATATGTGCTGTGGGTCGGAGGGGAGGGAGTCTCGGGTGCCCCGGGGCTTAATGATCCCCAGGTTGTGTTCTTCACCTGGTGTATCAGCGGCCCTTCCTCCCGGGGTCACCACTGCTTTTTAATATATTTATAAATGACTTGGGAATGGGAACAACAAGTGAGGTGATCAAATTCATAGATAATACAAAATTATTCAAAGTAGTTAAATCACAAGAGGATTGTGAGAAATTGCAAGAGGACCTTGCAAAACTGGCACATTCGGCATGCAAATGGCAAATGAAATTTAATGTGGACAAGTGCAAAGTAATGCAGTTAGGGAAGAGAAACCCAAATTATAGCTAAACAATGCAAGGTCCCACATTAGGAGTCACCATTCAGAAAAAGGATTTAGATGTCGATGTTGATATGTTGAAATCTTCTGCTCAGTGAGCACCAGCAGCCAAGAAAGCAAATAGATTGCTGGGGATTATTAGGAAAGGACTGGAGAATAAAACAGAGAATATCATAAAGTCTCTGTATCCCTCCATGGTGCGACCTCATCTTGAGTATTCTGTGCAGTTCTGGTCACCACATCTCAAAAAAGATATAGTTGTGATGGAGAAGGTACAGAGAAGGGCAACCAAAATGATAAGGGGAATGGAACAGTTCCCCTATGAGGAAAGACTAAAGAGGTTAGGACTCTTCAGCTTGGAGAAGAGACGGCTGAGGGGAGATATGATAGAGGTGTTTAAAATCATGAGTGGAATGGAACGAGTAAACGTTTATCAGTTGTTGACTCTTTCAAAAAGTACAAAGACCAGGGGACATACAATGAAGTGATTGGGTAACATTTAAAACTAATAAGAGAAAATATTTTTTTTCTCAACGCATAATTAAGCTCTGGAATTTCTTTGCCAGAGGATGTGGTGAAAGCTATTAGTGTTGCTGCATTTAAAAATGTTTTGGACAAGACCTGGAGGAAAAGTCCAAAAACCATTATTAAGGTGGAGTTTTAGAAATCCACTGCTTATTCCTGGGATAAGCAGCTTGGAATCTCTCTACCCCTTGGGTCCCTGCCAGGTACTTGTGACCTGGATTGGCCACTGTTGGAAACAGGATGCTGGGCTTGATGAACCTTTAGGTCTGACCCAGAATGGCAAGTCTTATGTTCTTATTGTTGCGATCCTGCCCACGAGAAGTGCAAGCAGGCTCTTACCTTCGCGGCCAGTCGGGCCGCTGACGCTGCTGCTTCTCTCTCTCTGAATCAGCTGGGGCCGTCCCCGCAGCTGTTGCCATGCGGCCGGCTCCTCTGCTGCTGTTTCTGCCTTCCCCTGAGGTGCTGCTGCCAATCCCGGGGCCTTCAGCCAGCAGGGAGGCCATCCCTGCCGGTGCCTGCTTCAGCCCGGGTCCTCGCCCGGCAGGGAAGCCGTCCCTGCCGGTGCCTGCTACAGCTCCCTCAGCTCCCTGCAGCCAGCCTTACCTCCCTTCCTGCTTCTGTCTTCACGGCTGGGAGCCGCTTCTGCGACCTGCCTTCACCCAACATCAGTCCATAGCTGCTCCGCTGGCTTCCTTGGGCCCTCCACGTGGCTGAGGACGCCACCAGCTTCCAGCTCTTCGCTCCAGCTCCCTAGGGCGTGGGCGCGCACCTCTCTACTCCTTTTCAAGGGCCAGCCAGGTGTGGCCCCCTGCTGACCCCTCCCTGGGCGTTGTCCTCATCAGCCCTACTAAAGGGCTCACCGTCCAGTCTAACTTTGCCTTCGGAAGGAGTTGGTCACTCCTGAGATCCTTCGCTCCAGGAGGCGTCCGTGGTCCAGCACTTCTGCAAGGTCCTGTGTTTCCTGTTACTTGTTGGAGCTCCTCGTCTTGTCCTGATGTCCACCTTCTGTTCCAGTCCTGATGTTACCTGCTGTTCCAGATGTCCATGTTCCAGCCCCGAGGTCTGTCTCTTCTTTTTCCAGTATCCTTAGTGTTTGTTCCTGACCCTGATGCTTTAACCTGCCTTAGGCTGCCAGTGTGCAGCAATCTTGCCTCGACTGCCAGTGTGCAGTAAACCACTGCTTCCTCTTCCCTGTGCTCTCCCGTTCTCAGCGTGGTCCGCAACCAGCCTTCCAGGGCTGTGTAGGGCGCGCATGGGACAGGGTGGTCCGCAACTCAGTCCCGCGGGTGGCCTGAGTAGGGCGCCCTGAGGGACAGTGCCCATGTCTTCCTTCAGCCCTCGGTTCTTGAGTTCACCTCTGTGCATCCAGTATCTCGTCCTGAGTCCACGTCTATGCATCCAGCACCTCATTCCTGAGTCCACGTCCGTGCCTGAGTCTACGTCGTTCCTGAAGTCTCGTCAGTATCTCAATGTTCCAGTCTTCGCTGCCCTGGCCTCCATCCGGCCTGCCGCTTCGTGCCGTACCCTGCGGCAGGTCCAAAAGGGCTGGGAACGGTCGGAGGACTGTTTACAAGACCAACATTGCGTTGTTGGGTCTTCCGAAGCATGCAGGTGCGGAGGAGGGCCTGTCTTCCCAGTCATCGCTCCAGCCTTGCTCCCGTCCAGCCCAAGCTCGGGCATGCCACGCCTCCCGCGGCACCCCCTCAGAGTCCTCTGGGGTCGAGCCGTGGCCCAAGGACACACATCACCCAGGAAGTGGGATCGCTCTCCTAGCGCTCCCCAACACTTATGTTGTTATATGTTATCTTCCTTAGACTGTTGTAATTCCTTCTTCCTTGTCCTCCCACTCTTAAAGCACTGCAGTGCATTCAGAATTCTGCAGCCAGAGTTGGGCCCTGGACTCCAATACAACAACACATTACTCCAATCATGGATTAAGAATTAAAAAGGATTAAGTTTAAAATCCTTTTGATGGTGTTCAAGGGCCTGAATGGCCTTGTTCCCATTAGTTTTAATGCTTTATTAAATCTATACTGACCAGCAAGGCCTTTAAGATCAGCAACGTCAAACTTACTGGATGTTCCATCACTCAGATTGGTGAAACTCGATGAGTCCCATGAGCGCTTATTTTATGTTCAAGGCCTGGAACTGTGGAACTTTTAGGCTCGTCCACTAAAGGAGGAGCGCTCCTTTTTAAAATTCAGGAAGCTGCTTAAGAGCTTCCTTTTTCAACAGGCATTTCATGGGTTTGTCTGGGTTTGTCTATTTATTGTTTGCACAAGTGATATAAATACCTTTTAATGTTTTTTTGTCTTGTTTTTAGTGTATTTGTAAGTATGTATCTTTTATCATTTTATGTATTTATGTTTTTATTGATTTTATGAATGCTTTCTTCATAACCACATAGAAACTCTGATATGCGGTATACACATTTTAAATAAATAAATAAATAGATCCCAAGCTCTTATCGCACAGTGATAAGCAGTGGCTGTTCCCTAACTCTACTTGGTTAATAACAATTTATGGACTTTTCCTTCAGGAAGTAACCAAACCTTTTTTAAACCCAGCTATGCTAACTGCCTTAATCACATCCTCCCGCAATGAATTCTAGAGCTTAATTATGCGTTGAGTGAAAAATAATTTTCTCTGATTTATTTTGACTTTGCTATTTACTAACCTTATGGAGTGTCCTCTAGTCTTTTTATTTTTTGAAAGCATAAATAAACAATTTACATTTACTCGTTTTATTCCACTCATGGTTTTATAGACCTCTATCATATCACCCCTCAGCTGTTTCATCTTCAAACTGAGCAGCCCTAATCTTATTTCTTTCTTTCTTTCTTTAAAAGGTTTTTTATATACCGTGTATACACACAAAGTGGAACTAAGCAGTTTACACATTTAAAACATATAAAAATAATGTTAAAAAAGATAAAAGGAAATGGCATGAAGTTAAAAGTAAAGGTATAATTACAATTACAAAAATTGAGGTGGGGTAAGGATAGGTTTGGATAATAGGGTTAGCAATGCTTGTGAGAATAAGTAGGTTTTTACCGCTTTGTAGTTGTGTAAAGAGTTCCATATAATGGGACCTGCAAGTTAGATTTAACCTAGCAGTGTTTACAGTGGTGGCAGGGGGGGTTGGGACGTTCGGAGAGTGGAACATAGCCCAATGGAGGTGGTACTGTGTAATAATGTATGAATGAGCATTACAATTTTGTATTGAATTCAGCGACGAATGGGTAACCATTATATGGGCCCTGTGTGAAGTATTAGTAAAAAGTCTGGCTGCAAAACTTTGAATCCTTTGCAGTGGTTTGCAGTGGTTGTATAGAGTGTTCAGGAAGACCGATGTATAGTGAGTTGCAATAGTCAAGACCGGTTAAGATAAGGGACTGTAAAACAGAGCGAAAATCTTTTGGGAAAAGTAACGGTTTGAGGTTTTTAAGGAAGTCAATTTTATAGAAGGATGATTTGGTAACGGAGGTGATGTTTACGGACATCGATAGTTTGGAATCCTCATAAGGAAGCCATTCCATTCCCTTTATCATTTTGGTCATCCTTCTCTGAATATCTTTGTTGAGATGCGGCGACCAGAATTGTACACAGTATTCAAGGTACTGTCTCACCATGGTGCGATACAGAGGCATTATGACATTCTCCGTTTTATTTTCCATTTCCTTCTTAACAATTCCTAACATTATGTTTGCTTTTTTGACTGCTGGTACAGACTGAACCAAGGATGTCAAAGTATTGTCCATTATAATGCCCAGATCCTTTTCCTGACCAGTAACTCCTAATATGGAACTTAACATTTTGTAACTACTTTTCCCTATGTGCATCACCTTGCACTTGTCCACATTAAATTTCATCTGCCATTTGGATGCCCAGCCTCCTGCAATTTTTCACTATCGCTTGGGATTTAACAAGTCAAAATACTTTTGTGCAAATCTGATCACTTCACTTGTTATTCCCCTTTCCAGATCATTTATAAATATATAAAAAAGCACAGTACAGATCCCTGAGGCACTCCACTGTTTACCCTTCTCCACTGAGAAAACAGACCATTTAGTCCTACTTTCTGTTTCTTGTCTTTTAATCAGTTTGCAATCCACAAAAGGACATCGCCTCCTGTCGTCATGACTTTTTAATTTTCTCAGGAGTCTCTCATGGGGCACTTTGACAAACACCTTCTGAAAATCCAAATACACCACATCCACTGGCTCACCATTATCCACAAGATTATTAACAACCCCTTCAAACGCGCGTCCAAATGCTAGCTGTATCGGCCCGTATGTGTTTTTCTGGCATCTGGTGGTTATAATGTAGGAAAACATTTGTTTATTTCTTAAGCTGTGAATGAGTGACTATTGCTTCTGGGTTTCAGATTTTGAGCCAGTTCTTCTGTCATTTATAATGAGCTTCAGTTATTCATAATGATGGGAATAAGACATTTATTGCATGTAGCTTCTTGAAGCGATGCTTCCTTATCAATTCACAAGTGAAGTGTGGGGGAGATCAGGACACAGCCTATTGTAGAGTTGATGTTTGCAGTCGTTGCTTTGCGTTTGCAAGGCAGTACATACGGTTTTCAATAAATAGATGCATTGATTTTTTTATTTTTTGTATACCGACATTTGATCTGAGATATCACATCGGTTTACATTCACGTCATAAAGAAATAATTTATGCATGTGAAATATACAGGAGAATCCTATAGATGCTGTAGGTACCAGGGAAAAGATAAGATTATGCATATAAGGCTTTCTGGTGAAGTCAGATGCTTGCTTTTCTCCTGTCCTGTGTTTGTGTCAAATATCCTGGATCTGCTTTACTCTTAACCTCACTGACGTCACTTTACATGTGGGTCACCCGCCTCAGGGTGACCCACAACTTGCTGTGGTCTAATGTCTTGCTTTGAGCAACAGAAATCCTCCAATCACAATACGGTCTCATAATAGCACATCGTTTCTGGATTTCTTCTTAATTAATATTCATATATATATTTTTGACTGTGTTAAAAGTTGTTTTTGTTTCTATTAATTGGGAATATTGCAAGGTAATATTCAGCTTTTCCTTTTGCTTCAAGGGACAGTAACAACTAATACAATTTATTTATCTTGCTACATTGGATTGCATGCCCTAACTTTTCAGCCCAGAGTGAGTTAAAAGAGCACAGTAAACCCCACCCTATACTATACCTTATTAATATCAGTTAATAACTTTCTTTAATGCATGCCACGATTAGTTAGGGTAGCAAAGGTAAATGTTTCTATCCTACTATTGCCCTTAGTGGTAGAGCCCAGGGTTTACATTGGGCAGGGGCAGGAAGTTTCTGGTCCCTGAGGAGGTGAAGGATGGCAGTAGTAAGCAGCCGGCATGAAGCAGGTGACAGCCACCTCGCTCCCTAGCTGGGGGGCGACCTCATGTCCTGGGGAGCCTCGTGCTGGAATCTTCACCCTGAACCATCTTTTCCCTCCCACCAAACCTAAGGGGTGCAGTAAGGTTGGGGAGCTGGTGGTACCCCCCCCTGAATTAACTGACTACATCTGCTTTCTAATCTAAAACCTGTCAAATCCCTCTTTATACTTACAAAAAACTGAAAAGCAAATGAGCAGAAAAAAAAGCAGGAAAGACCGCCAGCCCCCGATATTCAGGAAAAACGTAGCCGGATAACTCAGGAGTGGGGCGTCAGGTGGCCACAGGGCTGTCCCAGCAGATGGACTTATCTGGCTAACTTGCAGAGCCACACAACCATTCAGGATGGACCCGAACAGTTTCAGTTATAGTCAGAATTCCTGCCTAGGAAGGCAAACATCCTGCTGAAGGAGAAAAGAACATTTGTGCTACAGCCTCTCCTGCTTCCATTGCACAGAGCAATATTTCTCAGCCCAGGCCCTGGGGTTTTCAGGATATGCATGATATCCACCGTGCATGCACGGTGGATATCCTGAAAACCCCAGCTCTTAGGTGAGGGTGCAGCACTGGCTTTTGAAACCATGAGAGATGGGGAAGAAGGACCAATAATTTGTACTTGGCATAGATGTAGGGTGTTGGGTGCTGGTGGGGAGAAGCTGCAGTGCCCCTGAATTCCACCAGAGGGCGTCATTAATTATTCTGTGATTTTAGATTTCTTGGTGAACAAGTTGCAGGTAAGACCATTCCAGGTGACCTTGTCAGAACTATGCTCCCCCTCTTCAGGTCAGCTCTTTACTAGTTTTTGCTGCTGGAAGATGTGGAGAAAGGATGATTTCTCCCAGCGATGAAGGGGAAACCACGGAACATGTTTTGTGACTGATGTAATGAAGCTGGTGGGACAGCAGCCGCCTGTGAGAGGAACAAGCAGTGTGTTGTGACGGGACAAGGGGTGTGGGCCTGTTTTCTGCTCTCATGGGTAGTTCTTGCACAAAGTACCGATTGTAAGCATTTCCAGCAGTAGGAGACAGCGGCTTGCAAGTGTAATACACTCCTGGAGAATAAGGATTTCCCTTCCAGAGCAGTACCCTTGCTCTGATTTCTTGAATTGAAGGGATTTTCCCCTTGCTGCAGAAGGGAGCTGGTTTGACATAAGTTATCGCTGTTTAGAATGTGCTTCTCATCTGGACCTTCAGGAGGACCTGTCTTGGTGACAATGAGACCTCTAGGACTATCGGAAGCTGAGTGCTTTATGACTTATCTGTTCAGTTTACTGGATGAAAGCTCTTTACTGCCTACATGTATCAGATAACTGCTGTTATTGATAGAATAAGACAATGTCTGAGACACTGCTGGCGAGTAAGAGAGGAGAGAGGGGGATAGACAGTATGAAGGGCTAGTGGGACAGAAACCAAGACCAGCAGCTCGGTGGCTGCCCAGAACTGACCTCAGTTTTATGAGCGCTGAACTCACCCAGAGAAGTGCAAACAAGCATCAAAGATTTACCTCTGGTTTCAGTGCATTCATAATTTTGGGAGGCAAGGCAGAGAGCATAATAGAAACTTTATTGCAGAGCAGTCCTAGCTCTGACAGCTTCTCTCACCAGGCTGCGGTAATGCTAATCTCTGCCTCTCTGCTGCGACTGTACAGCCCTCCAGTCCTTCACCAACAATTTCCGCTCTTCCACCATGAGTGTCTGTCCCGTCGTCTTGACCACCTTCTACTACCCTTTCACCAATAACTTATGAGCCTCCATTCTTTCACCACCTTCTGCCATCTCCTCACACAGCCACCACTTCCTTTCTTCCATCCCCTCATCACCTTGTTTTTCACTGCTGCATTCTTCCATCTTTCCACCAATTTACTGCAGACCTCCATCATCACCTCTTACTCTCATCACTCATGCAACCTTCCAAGCTCTTTCCATCCTTCCACCAATTTACTGTAGACCTCCATCACCACCTCCTACTCTCATCACTCATGCAACCTTCCAAGCTCTCTCCATCCTTCCACCAATTTACTGCAGACCTCCATCACCACCTCCTACTCTCATCACTCATGCAACCTTCCAAGCTTCTCTCCATTCTTCCACCCTTCTATTCCTTTCTCCTTCCTCAATCATAGTACGATTCCTTCTACATTCAAATCCTCCACCTATTCTCTTTATCCTTCTACTTCACCCATCCACTCTTTTTCTCTTTCACCTCTGTCCTTCTAACCTTCCCTCCATCACCATGTCTCTTTATACCATCTTCTCCATCCTTCCAATCCATCTCCCTACTGCCCAATCTCTCCATTTCCATCCCCATGCCATCACTCCAGCCCTCTATCCTTCTCTATTCATTCCCTTGCCTTTAAGTGTTCGACAGGGTTTTGATATATTCGGCTATGGGGGGGGGGGGGGGGGGGAATGGTATGAGCTATTTTTCAGCTGCCACAAATAATAGTAAGCTTTTTCCTTCTGAATGTGGGACAAGATGACCGTAGCTGTTGCAGATGTAAGGGTCATGCATGCATCAGTGTTTACATTTCTGGGGCAAACTTGCACTGCTGGTTCCCACAGAAAGCATTGAGTGGGAGAGAAAGAAGCGTTGGCTCTGAAAGGGACTTTGTGTCCCCTGCCCCTGGGATTGAGCTATTTTGATAATGTGAGAAGGGAGGAGGTCATTTGTCCTCTTTCTTTCTCCAGGAACTAGGATATGGGAGAATGCTCAGAGGAATTCACACAGCACTGAGGGTGGGGCTTGTGTTTCTCTCTGGGGTGCAGGAGCACTGGAAGGAAGGAAGCAACCGTCTCTCACAGAGATCCTGTAATACTGACTGGGGGGGGACTCCAGAGCAAAATGAGAGCAGGGGCTGTTACTGAGAAGGGCAGGACACAGCAGGGCAGGGCAGTTACTGAGAAGGGCAGGATGCAGCAGGGCAGGGCAGGGGCTGTTACTGTGAACATTGCTGCTTGCCGCTTGGAAGAGGTAGGAGTCAGGGCTGTGACTGGGGGGAGGGGGGGCCACAAGCGGGGTGGGGGGGGGGGGGGGTAGTGCAAGGCAGAAGCTGCCTAGGGTGCCTAATCCCCTTGCACTGGCCCTGAATTTAGGGAATTTCATTTTATTTTGCCTGGGAATTTCAATGTAGGAAGAAACCAGAAATCAGTGGAAAAATGACTTTGCTACTGATTTTTCTCCTGTGTGTTATATCATTTTACCCACAGACTTAGCCCTCTGAATATGTAACCACTCGTCTTTGCCCCCGCTGCTGCTCGCGCCCCTTAATGCTCGCGCCCTAGGCCCAGCTTCCCTACTGCTTCCGCTGGCTCTGCCTAAATATGTGATAAGACCGAGGGGAAGGGTGGGAATCAAAAGCCATGGTGAGCTGAAGCTTTGAGGACTGTAACTTGTCTGTCTGTCTGTCTCCTGGGTGCGCCTTCTCTCAGATTCTGATTCAATTTCAAGGCGTGTGTGTTACCCGAGTAACACCTAAATGGGTTCATTTGCAGAGGGATTTGTGTGGGTAAAAGCCATAGCTACCTATGTCAAATAGCTGACTTGGCCAGAGAGAATTTTTAGCTGCCCAAAAAGTACCCGCATACTTTAATCTACGCCACTGAGACTGGAGCTGTAGCAAATGCACTTACTCTGTGCCCTCATCTTACTGATTTATTTATAAGCACATGGTGGTCCGCCTTGTCCAAAATGTAGACCAAGGTGGATTACATAAACTTAGTGCAGGTGCATGCTTTTTATCCACCGTTAACCCAACCTTCAGACACAAAGTGTGCAGGTCCTTTATGTTCAGGGTCCTTCAGTTTTGGTTTATGATAATTTAGGGGGGCCATGCTGCAGAGACTAGAGCTGCTCTCTCGCTGCCACCCCCTAAAGAATCCAGAAAAGAGGGGAATGGGCCAGCGCTGCAGAGCGTTCCCCATCCCCCCTCGGCATCAGGAGTGGTCAGAAAGCAGACGGACGGCTTGTGCTGCTGCCTCCATCTGCAGCGGGAACCGCAGGCCCCCCATGTTCTCGAGGGACTTAGCAGTCGTGCCTGCTTCTGACTGCAGGAAGGGAAGCCCAGGGACAAGCAGGATGGAAACTCGTCCAGCTCCTGCTGGCTGTGGGGCCAGAGGCAGCACATTGAAGGGGTGATTATGCAGGTGGAGGGGGAGGAAGGGATTAGAGGGAAGGTGATTATGCAGGTGGAGGGGGATGAAGGGATTAGAGGAGAGGTGATTATGCAGGTGGAGGGGGAGGAAGGGATTAGAGGGAAGGTGATTATGCAGGTGGAGGGGGAGGAAGGGATTAGAGGGGAGGTGATTATGCAGGTGGAGGGGGAGGAAGGGATTAGAGGGAAGGTGATTATGCAGGTGGAGGGGGAGGAAGGGATTAGAGGGAAGGTGTGGAGGGGGGAGGAAGGGATTAGAGGGAAGGTGTGGAGGGGGGAGGAAGGGATTAGAGGGAAGGTGATTATGCAGGTGGAGGGGGGAGGAAGGGATTAGAGGGAAGGTGATTATGCGGGTGGAGGGGGAGGAAGGGATTAGAGGGAAGGTGATTATGCAGGTGGAGGGGGAGGAAGGGATTGGAGGGGAGGTGGAGGAAGGGATTAGAGGGAAGGTGATTATGCGGGTGGAGGGGGAGGAAGGGATTAGAGGGAAGGTGATTATGCGGGTGGAGGGGGGAGGAAGGGATTAGAGGGGAGGTGGAGGAAGGGATTAGAGGGAAGGTGATTATGCGGGTGGAGGGGGAGGAAGGGATTAGAGGGAAGGTGATTATGCGGGTGGAGAGGGAGGAAGGGATTAGAGGGAAGGAGTGGAGGGGGAGGAAGGGATTAGAGGGAAGGTGATTATGCGGGTGTAGGGAGAAGGAAGGGATTACAGGGAAGGTGATTATGCGGGTGGAGGGGGAGGAAGGGATTAGAGGGAAGGTGATTATGCGGGTGGAGGAGGAGGAAGGGATTAGAGGGGAGGTGATTATGCGGGTGGAGGGGGAGGAAGGGATTACAGGGAAGGTGATTATGCGGGTGGAGGGGGAGGAAGGGATTACAGGGAAGGTGATTATGCGGGTGGAGGGGGAGGAAGGGATTACAGGGAAGGTGATTATGCGGGTGGAGGGGGAGGAAGGGATTAGAGGGAAGGTGATTATGCGGGTGGAGGGTGAGGAAGGGATTAGAGGGGAGGTGATTATGTGGGTGGAGGGGGAGGAAGGGATTAGAGGGGAGGTGATTATGCGGGGTGGAGGGGGAGGAAGGGATTAGAGGGGAGGGGAGGTGATTATGCAGGTGGTGGGGACTGAAGAGAAGATGACTGTACCATGGTAATGCATTTACTGAATCCTGTACTGTGAATGTCATCCGATGCCACTGGGTGACAGGATAGAATGCATTTTACTGCTGTAGCTTCTGTTCTCTGCCGACAAACAGCACTGAATTAGCCAGGAACTGAAGGGAGCATCCTGATTCTAGCTTAGTAAGGTTTTGTACCGCTGGGCTAGTGCGGGACGTCCCACGCCTCCTTGTAAGCTCCAGTGCTGGACATTCACTCTCCCAGTTACTCATTTTGTTCTCTTAACCTTTCAGTTTTTCTCTTAAGAACATAACTACACAAGACTTGCCAATCCAAGAATGAGCAGTGCATTTTGCAACTTCACCTTAATATTCCTCCAGGAACTTGTCCAAACCATTTTTAAACGCAGCTACACTAACAGCTTTCACCACATTTCTGGTTCCTGGTGAGCTGGGTCGATGCTTCCATCAGACAAACTAAGCAGTTGCCTAGAGTATCAAGATTTTGGGGGCAGCAAAGGTCCAGAGGATGCTGTACCAGAGCCAATACCATCACAGAAGGGAGCACTGTGCTGGAGCCACCACCACCAATAGTTACGTTGGGGGAGGGAGTGAATGACCAATGTTTTGTCTAGGGCGCCAAAGATGCTTGCAGCGGCCCTGCTAGTGAGTATCCATTTGAGGTTACATAAGAACATAAGACTTGCCATACTGAGCAGTGGTCAAGTCAGGATACCACCTTATACTTGGGACATCTCTCAAATTTTGTCCAAAATGAAATCCTCTTCTAGCCCATGAAACCCTTGTCCTACTTACATTTTAAAAGCCGCTACAGGTCATATCTCATTGCCTCTATCTCACATGGTAAAACTCTCCCTCAAATCAGGTGTGTTTCTTGAGGCCCTGAAACAAACATCTATTTTGCCCATCCAAAAAAAGGAAAATCCTTGCATTGACTGCGTTGTCTAACTTTCATCCAGTCGCTTCTCGTACAACTCTGGCTAAAGTTATAGAATCGCTGGTTCTGTTTCAATTGACAGATTACATTAACGAGAAGTCCATTTTAGATCCACATGGCTTCAGGCAAGGTCATAGTACAGAAACATTACTCCTTTCATCTTTTGATGCAATCATACGAGGTTTTGATTCCAATACTGACTACATCTTAGTTTTATTAGACATATCCACAGCCTTTGATACTTTGGATCATTCTATCCTACTCGGAAAGCATTGGAATTATAGGCACTGTTCATAAATAGTTAACCTCATTCTTAATAAACCATCCTCAAGAAATAAATATCGGCAAAGATAATCCACACTGCTATTTTATTCCCTCTGGTGTTCCACAAGGCTTTTCCCTCTCTGCCTTAGTCTTCAACATTTATCTCCTTCCACTGTCATCTTCTCTCTGGTCTGGGAGTGGATTTTAGCATTTATGCTGATGATATGCAATTCATCATTCCTTACAATATTTCTTGGGAAAAAAACATTTCTCTGGTCAGTCCTTGCATATATTCTGTAAACATTTGGTTCTCATAATCATTTGAAATTGAAGACATCTAAAACTGAAATTATACATTTAACTACTACCTCACACTGTCCACTTGATAGTTTGAAAGTTGATGGACATTCAATTTTAAATACTCACAAAGCCCAAAAGCTCGGTGTCAATTGGGATACACAGTTGTTAATTACTCATGAGATTTCTGCTGTTGTCTAAAATTCACTTATTGAAACAGCTAAAACCATTCCTTGACAGAGACAATTTTTGATCATTCCTACAGGCTCTGATTGTTACTGGCTTAGATTACTGCAGTGCTCTTTATATAGGCCTTTCAGCCAACTCAGGTCATCCGCTCCAGTTAATCCAGAACTCAGCTGCCCGTATTCTAATGAATTCCACTCATCACAAACACATCACACCTATCCTCCACTCTTTGCACTGGATACCTATATCTTTATGTATGCAATATAAAACTCTTATGATTCACAACTTGATGCACAATACATCCTGATCTGGTTATATTTAATACTTCGCATTTATAAACCCAACAGATACCTCCACTCAGCAAATAAAAATCTTCTAGGAATTCCTACCACGAAAATTGCTAGACTTGACCTTACCAGAAAGCGTGCTCTCTCGATTGTTTGACCAACCCTTTGGAATGCTTTACCTGACTCCCTCTGCCAACATCAGACATTAAAGAGTTTTAAAAAATTCTAAAAGCTTTTGAGGGGAATCATGTGATGTGGTGAATTGGGGAGTCTGCTTTCTCTCTTGGCTCAAGGTGCCCTGCTCCTGCAATCGCTGGCAATCCAATCCCCGAAGGACTTTTACCTGCTTTAAAATCCTCTTTTGAGTTGGACATATGTCCATAGTGCAATTCATGCAAAAATCACCATTGATTATGCCGGCTAAGCCAGGAAGAAAGGAGAGAGAAAAGCTATGCAGCACAGAAGATACGATGGCGACTACACTAGAGCTTATGGCGGTTCACCCAACAGCAGAGGTAATACTTGCTGCTCTAGATGAGAAACTTGGTGGTATATCTGAGCAAATATCCGATTTAAAAGTGACTATATCGGAATTTAACCCGTGTATTGAATAGGCCAAAGTCTGTATCTCCCTCCTGGAAGATGATGTTATTGGCCTTTCTAACAAAACAGTTTCACTAGAAAAAAGCGTGTTGGAGCAGGCTGATAAGCTGGATGATTTAGAGATCAGGTCTAGGAGATCTAACCTCTGCTTTCTCAGCATACCTGAAACTGTGGATGACAGAAATCTGCAGAAGGTACTCCTGGACTGGATCCCTACTACTTTAAATCTTCCGGACTTGGCTGGAATATTAGACATTGAGTATGCTCACAGACTGGGCATCCACATGGAGACAGATTTGCGGCCTAGAGTGGTCATTGAGAAGATTCTGAACTTTGCACACAAGCAATCAATCATGAAAGCTGCACAGAGGAACCCGGATCTAAAATTTCAAGATCAACAAATCCATATTGTCCGAGATTACTCATAGAAACATAGAAATGAAATGACGGCAGAAGAAGACCGAATGGCCCATCCAGTCTGCCCAGCAAGCCTCACACATTTTTTCTCTCATTCTTATCTGTTACTCTTAGCTCCTTGTTCTATTCCCCTTCCACCCCCACCATTAATGTAGAGAGCAGTGATGGAGCTGCATGCAAGTGAAATATCTAGCTTGATTAGTTAGGGGTAGTAGGGGCAGTAACCGCTGCGATAAGCAAGCTACACCCATGCTTATTTGTTTTACCTAGACTATGTTGTACAGCTCTTGTTGGTTTTTTTTTCTTCTCCCCTGCTGTAGAAGCAGAGAGCCATGCTGGATATGCCTTGAAAGTGAAGTATCAGGCACATTTGGTTGGGGTAGTAACCGCCGTAACAGCCCGAGTCTTGGCCCTACGGATGGAATTTTCCACCATCTGTGCAACGCTGATTCAAAAACAAATTCAATTTACATTACAATTTCTGGCCAAGCTGAAGATTTGGTCTGATGGGAATATCTTGTTTTTTAATTCCAACGCTGAAGCGGAAAAATTCGTTGGACAGTTGAACAAATGACTCGGTTATTGCTGATTGCTTCTTTATTTTATCCCACCGCTCCATCTCGGCGTCGGTGAGTGAGAAAGGTTCATTGTGTTCCGTTATGTCAGCAAGGTAGAAATTTCTACCTTTCTTCGCATTCTGTGCCTTATGTCTCCGTTGTTTTACAATTTTTGCAGTGGTCTTTAGATACTGCGCAGCCGGCACGAGACATTTTTGCTTTTTATTACTGGATCTCTGGTAGGAAGCATCTTTAATCACTACACCTTCTGTGGTCTCAAGTTCATAGTTCTTGGACTGTGATATATGGACTTTCTCATTTTCTTTTTTTTTTTCTTTTCTCTCATGGCAAGTGTCTAACCTTTGCTGCCACATTATGTTTTGCCTTTGGAAAGGTTTATTACAATTGTGGTTGAGTTTTGTGGGACTGTGGCACCTGGTCACATATAAAGTTGATCCTATTCTCTGGTCAACAGAGAAGTTGTGTGTTGGTGTTACTTTTGTGGGAAGGGGAGAGGGTAGGCAATCAAGGGAGGGGAAGGGGTATACAACAAGCCCAGTTGCAGAGAGTTTATTTTCAGGGAGTGACCCTATTTCAGCTTTTCATGACCAAACTATGTATTGGTATTGCAGGGGAGGTGTATATTGCTATATCTTGCATGGCTTATGATTGTTTATTTGTTCCTCTTGATTTTATTTATTTTTATTATGCCTTATTTTGTATTTGTGGAGGGCATAGAGGGGAGCCTTTTACGGTTGCCTGGAAGATTTTATGTTCAGTTTTTCCTCTCAGTTATAAATGGGCAATAAAGTATTTATTTTATTTATTTATTTGTGTTTTTCTATACCGGCATTCACGGAAGTTCGTATCATGTCGGTTTACATAAAACAAGGGGTGAGCAATACATTATAACGTACATAGCTAAAACGTAAGAGTATACATTACAAAAGTATAACAAGTGCATAGAAGAAAAAGTTACAATAAAACAGGGGTTATTCTAACTGGGATTAGAGTTAGAGGAGAGATAAAAAGTTTAACAAGAAGTAAAACATTGTAGTGATTGGTTGGTATTGTCTGTTTCAGTTTAATAGAAGATGCTCAGTGTTGCTGCATTTGATGGAAGTGAATCATTAAGGGTCCGGAAATGCTTTCATGAACAGCCATGTTTTAAGTCTCTTCCTGAAGGTTGGAAGACATGGTTCCTGTCGTAATTCTAAGGGGATTGAGTTCCATAGTGGGGGACCTGCTGTGGAGAAGGCCCGATCTCTCAATGTTATATGTTGGGTAGTATTGTTGTGAGGTACTTGTAGATATTCTCTATATGCTTCTCTGATGGGTCTGTTGGAGGAGTGTTTTTTGAGAGCTATTTGTAGATGGAGTGGAGCCAGTCCATGGATATTTTTGTAGATTGTGGTGAGGGACTTATGAATTATTCTGTAGTGGATTGGTAACCAGTGAAGGTCTTTAAGGACTGGTGTAATGTGATCTCTTCTCCTTTTGTTTGTTAGAATTCTTGCTGCCGTGTTCTGTATCATTTGGAGAGGTTTAGTGTGGGATGATGGGAGGCCTAGTAGGATAGAGTTGCAGTAATCAATTTTCGCAAATATTATTGCTTGGAGCACTGTTCTATAATCATGGAAATAAAATAGGGGTTTTATTCTTTTTAATACGTGCAGTTTGTGGAAGCAGTCTTTGGTTGTTTGGTTGATAAACGATTTTAAATTTAGCCGGTTGTCTATAGAAACTCCTAAATCTCTTACTTTTGAGATTTGCAAGTTGGCTGGCGGGTTTGTAGTGATTTTGCAATTATCTGGAGAGATTAGCATGAATTCGCTTTTTGATTGGTTTAGAATAAGATTTAAGCTGGATAAGAGATCGTTAATTTCTTGAAAACAGTTTTCCCAAAGTTCTAGAGCTTTAGTGATGGATTCTTTGATGGGGATCACAATCTGGACATCGTCGGCGAATATGAAGTGTTTTAGGTTCAATTTGTTTAGCAGTTGGCAAAGCGGGAGAAGGTATAAGTTGAAAAGTGTTGGTGAGAGAGAGGAACCCTGAGGAACTCCTTGTGAAGATGGGTATCTGGGGGATTCTTTGTTGTGGATTTTAACTTTGAAACCTCTGTTTTCTAAGAATGTCTTGAACCATGTTAGTGCTGATCCTGCAATACCGATGTTCGCCAGTTGGTTTAGTAATATGGCGTGGTTAACAGTATCGAAAGCTGCCGATAGATCCAATAAAATCAGTAGGAAGGCCTGTCCTTTGTCGAGGCCCAATATAATGTAGTCAGTCAGTGAGATTAGAAGGGATTCTGTGCTTGAAGCTTTTCTGAAACCGAATTGAGTAGGGAATAGAATTTTGTGTTCTTCTATGTAATCAGATAGTTGTGTGTTAACTAGTTTCTCCATCACCTTGGCAATGAAAGGCAGATTGGAGATTGGACGGAAGTTGTTAGGATCTTTGGGGTCCAAGTTAGGCTTCTTGAGGAGCGGTTTAATGGATGCTAGTTTGAGGTCGTCTGGATAGAAACCCTGGGTGAATGAGCAGTTTATGATGTCCGCTAGGGTTTTGGTTATGGTGTCCGGGATTAGCAGTAGTAATTTAGATGGGATCTGGTCTAGTGGATGAGATGAGGGTTTCATTTTCTTAAGAAGTGTTTGGATCTCTGAGGAAGTGGTGAGTTCAAGAGACTGGAGGGAGATGTCTTTATTATGGAGTGCGTAATTGCTGGCTGGTGTGCCTGTATTAGGCTTTAATTGTGTTAGCAGGTTTGTGATTTTCTTACTGAAGAAGAATGCCAGCTCATCAGCTTTTGTTTGAGCTTGGTTAGGTGGTATGTCAGGAGGGTTGGCCTGAGTTAGATTGGAGACAAATGTGAATAGCGCTTTGGAGTCGAATATAATGTCATGAATCTTATGTGCGTAGAAGTCCCTTTTTGTTTTTAAAGTGGAGCTCTTGTATGACTGGAGGGCGAGTTTGTATGTAGAAAGTGTAAAGGGGGAAGGGGCTTTACGCCATTTACTTTCTTTTTGACGCAGGTTAAGTTTGAGGTTTTTAAGTTCGTTAGTAAACCATGGCTGTCTTTTTGACTCGCCTTGTTTGACTTTTTTTGTTGTCCACGGACAAAGTTTGTTTGCCACAGTTTCTGTTATAGTAGACCTGGAATTTATGGCTGCATTAGGTGATGTGACGTCTATGTGTGAGAGTTCCGTGATTAGATGATTGCTGAGTTCATCCGAGGCGCATACTTTTCTGTAGAGAAATGAGTGTTGAGGGGAGGGTTTATTGCTCGTTTGGGTCATTGAGAAGGTGGTGGAGATTAAAGAGTGGTCTGACCAGGGAACTTTTTTGCAAGTGGGTTGTACTGAATGTGTTATACCTGAGTTCACAAAGATAAGGTCCAGTATGTGACCTGCCTTGTGGGTAGGTTCATTGATTATTTGTTTGAATCCCATTGCAGACATGGCTGTAAGAATGGTTTCGCAGCTGGTAGAGAGTGTGGTGTTATCAACGTGCAAGTTGAAATCTCCTAGGATTATCGTTGGGGAGTCTGGTTTTAGATAAGATGCTAAGATTTCTAGGAAGGGTGATGGATCCGCTTCTAGAAGTCCTGGGGGGGCATATACTAGAAGGATTTGTAGAGAGTCTGATTTGAAAAGACCTGTTTCCAATTTCGAGTCAGATTTGATTGGGTGATGAGAGAATCTGAGTTCTTTCTTAGCTGCTAGGAGAATGCCCCCACCCCTTTTTTTCTGTCGTGGGATCGAGAAAAAGTCATAGGTCTGAGTTGGTAGTTGATTAATTAAAGCTATATCTGTAGATTTGAACCACGTTTCTGTTATAGCACAGAGGTCTGGGTTTGCATCTAGGAGAAGGTCATTTAAAATCAGAGATTTCTTGGATAGTGATTGAGCATTAAATAATATCAGTGAAAAAAGAGTGAATCCTAGAAGTTGTGTGATTGGAGTAATCATGATAGGGATAAGGGATTTGTAGGTGCGTTGATTGTAGAGTATGTTTGGTTTTCCTGTGAGTAGCGTTCGATGATGGAGAATCGGTATTGGGAGACCGTGGCACATTTTTTGCATTGTTAGGAGCTAGCTGAGTTGCAGTGATGAAGCGACTGGATGTCAGATCAGTAGCTGAGTTGTTTAATTGATGACATTTAGTTGTCTTGGTATTAGTTGAGTTGTCTGGTGATGGCGTCTGGTTGTCTGGGTAGTGGTTGAGTTGTCTGGAGATGGCGTCTGGTTGTCTGTGTAGTGGTTGAGTTGTCTGGAGATGGCGTCTGGTTGTCTGGGTAGTGGTTGAGTTGTCTGGAGATGGCGTCTGGTTGTCTGGGTAGTGGTTGAGTTGTCTGGTGATGGCGTCTGGTTGTCTGGGTAGTGGTTGAGTTGTCTGGTGATGGCGTCTGGTTGTCTGGGTAGTGGTTGAGTTGTCTGGTGATGGCGTCTGGTTGTCTGGGTAGTGGTTGAGTTGTCTGGTGATGGCGTCTGGTTGTCTGGGTAGTGGTTGAGTTGTCTGGAGATGGCGTCTGGTTGTCTGGGTAGTGGTTGAGTTGTCTGGAGATGGCATCTGGTTGTCTGGGTAGTGGTTGAGTTGTCTGGTGATGGCGTCTGGTAGTTTAGTTAGTTTCGTTATTTGTGATGTCTGTGTAGTCTGATAATCAGTCAGTGCTGTCTGTTTGTCTGCAACTGTGGATTCTGGTTGTCTGAGCAGTGAAGACTTATTGTTTAAGCTGTGTCGTTAGTGCAGACTGCGGCGTCTCATTGGGTTGTCTGTATTGTAGAGGGCTTGTTTGGAAGACTGGTAGTCTGGATGATGAATGTTTGTTTGGTAAGGCTGTGCTGTGTGTTTGGTTGCCTCTGTGTGGTTCAGCTCCGCTCTCAGGGTCCGCACGAAGGGGCGCACAAAGGGGCAGGCCCCTTTGTTGCGCTCCTTCGGCGCGCGGCGCCTGGGAGCGGCTCCGAAGTTTAAATCCCCCTAGGTCGAGGGGTGATGACGTCACGTGTGCGTCCAGTGGAGGAGGGGCGCCTGTGTAAGGCGATCGGCGTCTTTGAGGGCTTCGTCGGTTTAAGGACGGCGGGCAGATGAGCTGCCAGATGGCCCGCGGTCAGCGCAGGGGCCCTCGGAGGTAAGAGTGAGAAAAAAGTGGGCCTTACCCCGACGGGCTCAAGCGCCGACTGCGCGGCCCCTTCTCCCAGCCCCTGCTTCTGCCTCTGCTCGGGCGTCCTCCGATTGCGTTGGTCGCCGCAGGAAACGGAAAGTATGGATAAGATCCTGGAATGTGGATGGGTTGAGCAACCCTGTTAAGTGGAAAAAAGTTTTTCAATCCCTCCAAAGGCTTAAAGTTAATATTGCCTGCCTCCAAGAGACCCACTTATCTGAAATCGAAAGCAAAAAATTAAAAAGGGGGTGGGCTCCAACTTGCTGCTATGCTCCTATTAGTGGGAAAAAGGGAGGCATGGCGATTTTAGTTCATAAAAGTACTGTGTTTCAGCTACTGCAAGAGATCAAAAACCCAAATAGTCAGCACCTTATTGTCAAATGTAAAATAGGTAAAAAAGGTTTTCAGTCTCTGTAATACCTATGCCCCAAATGCCTATAGTCGCACCTTTTTTGTCAGTCTTGTTGCCCAATTATTGGCAAATTTTCAGGGTCATCTGATAATGGCGGGTGACTATAATTGTGTACGTGATGTATATTTAGATAAATTGTCTAGTACACGTGGCTCACAATTGAGAGCAGATAAAGGGATTGCAATTGAAAGATGCCTGGTGAGATAAGGGAGTATATGCATGTCTGTCTCGCGAGCACATATGACAATGTTGAGAATGGACTACATTCTGGTCTTGCAAGATCTTTCTGCGAAAATAGATAAAGCAGAACTTGGGACAATTGCAGTAGCAGACCAAGCCCCTATATGCGTTGATATCTTGTGGTCGGACGACCAATATACATTTTGGCCTTGGAGGTTCCCAGCCCACCTGATTGACGACAGGGACTTTCAGTCCTTTCTGGTAAGCAAATGGGGAGAATTTGAAAAGCACAACTTGCAGCACAAAAGTAACCCTACCTTATTTTGGGAGACTGACAAAGCTGTTTTGAGTGGGGAAATTATATCCTATGTCATTAGCAGAAATAAAAAATGAATTAAAAAAATATTGGAGCTAGGTCAGCTTCAGCAGGCGAAAAAAGAGTTAGCTAGTCATCCTAAGCATGTTACGAAGGAGCGTTATCAAGCTGTTCTTGCTAATTTAAATTCTTACCTGCATTTGCGGGCTCAAAAGTCTTTACAATGCTCAGAACACTATTTCTTTTAGATTTGGAGACAAATCAAGCAAGTTACTGGCAAGATGACAAATTCAGAAAAGGGAAAACTTTTATAGAAAGTATGAAATCTGCAGTGGGGCACAGAGTTACAAATAGCAAAGAGATAGGAGAAATTTTGAGAAATTTCTATGAGACGCTATATTCAGAAGATAGGGAAGGTGGTCCAGTGGACCACTGATGTCTCCTGTGCTGTTCGCACCTCTGACTGCGCATTTAAAACTGCTCCCCAAAATCTAGGCCACAACCAAAACCTCACCCCGAGTTATTAGTTGCCTCTCTTATAGTGGTATAAAAAGTTGACTAATATGTGTGCCTCCCTAAAAGCACTCTATCTATCTCTCGCCCCCGCCTGAAACGGGCTTTGCGATGTTTATTGTAAATCCCGTTTTGGATAGTGTGTCACGCTATCGCATGCAACGTTAAACACCCCTCGTTTTTATAAACTCCGCCCAAATTCCTCCCTTTCGACTACATTTTAAAAATTTGCATATGCATCTCACAATGCATTATTTATTTCATGCGTTATGGCATTATCATGGGAATTAGGGCTTTAACGTCCACGATAACACCCAAACATGATTTGATAAATGACCCTGAGCAGTAGTGGGAGTTGAACCCAGGTTCATAGCCCACTGCTGTAACCATTAGGCTACTCCGCTATCCCATAACTTTTTGATTTACTCAAGAGGGACTTGTCAAACGCTTTCTGGAAATCCAGATACATTGTATCAACTGGATCACCTTTATCCACATTAATTCACGCCTTCAAAAAAATGAAGCAAATTGGTGAGTCAAGACTTTCCTTCACTAAATCCATGTTGACTTTATCCCATTAAACTATGACTATCTACATGTTCATTAACTTGTTTTTTATAATAGCTGTAACTATTTCTTTTGTTACTAGTTTGTAGTTTTCTGGATCACCCCGGAACCTTTTTAAAAACTAGTGTTAAGGTTGGCTACTCTCCAATGTTCATGAACCATAGCTCATTTTACTGATAGTTTACAGATTATTAATAATAGGTCTGCAATTTCATTTTTCAGCTCTTTCAGTATTCTGGGATGTATATGCTTTGGTTTGTCAATTTGCCCTGTTATTACATCTTCCAGGTTCACTGGGATTTGTTCAGTTCCTCTGAATCATCACCTTTAAATATCACTTCTGGCATGGGTAACTGCCTTACATCTTCCTCAGTAAAGACTGAAGCAAAGAATTCCTTTAATCTTTCTGTTATGGCCTTGTCCTTCCTTAGTGACCCTTTAACTCCTTGATCAAGTAATGTTCCAACTGATTCCCCTGCAAGCTTTTTGCATTGAATGTACCTGAAAAAGTTTTTATGAGTTTTTGCTTCTTTTCAGATTCTCTCTTTGCCTTCCATATCAATGCTTTGCATCTAACTTGCCAGTGTTTATGATGTTTCCTTCATTTGGATCCTCTTTCCATTTTTTGAAAGATTTTTTTTGGCTAGAATAGCCTCCCTCACTTTACTTAATAGCCATGTCAGCAGTTGTGTGGCCTTCCTTCTGCCTTTTTTAATATGTGGAATACATCTGGTCTTTTAAAAAATGTTCATGCGTGATGCAAACTCTTAAACATTTGCAGTTGCTCCTTTCAGTTTTTTCCTAATCATTTTCCTCATTTTATCATAGTCTCCCTGTTGAAAGTTAAATGCTACCATAGTAGATTTCCTCCCTCCAGTTATCAAGTCAAATTTGATCATGTTATGATCGCTATTGCCAAATGGCCCCAACACTTATCTCTAATATTTATTTATTTATTTATGGAATTTATATACCGGGAGTTCCTGTATACAATACATATCACTCCGGTTCACAGTTAAACGGTAATAACTACTGCCGTGTGGCAGTTTACATGGAACAAATTTTTTTTTTCATTGGAACAAATCAGAACTTGATATGAGAAGAATAAGCAAACCAACTAACTAGTTTCAAACTTTAAACATATAAGTAAGGCAATTTAGTCTTAGCTAAGTAGTGCAGAGAAAAAAATACATTAGAACCAATGGATCAGGGTAATTATGGGTTGTTATATCAGTTAGTTCTTAGCTCTCTGGGAATGCTTGCAGGAAGAGCCAAGTTTTTAATTTCGCCTTAAAAGTGGTGTGGCACGGCTCCAGGCGGAGGTCTGGTGGTAGGGAGTTCCAGAGGGACGGGCCCGCGGTTGATAGCGCGCGTTTTCTCAGTGAGGATTTTGCGGGCTGAGTAATCATTCTGTTTTGGTATGCACTTCTAGTCGGCTTGTCCGAAGTATGTAGTTGCAGCTTGAAGGTTAAGTTGAGTGGGGATATGTTATGAAGGGCCTTATGCATCATCATGCTGCTTTTGAACTGTATCCTGTATTTAATGGGGAGCCAGTGAAGGTGCTGGAGGATCGGGGTGATGTGGTCTCTTTTTTTGGCGTTGGTGAGAATTCTTGCTGTGGCATTCAGCACCATCTGGAGGGGTTTGGTAGAGCAGGCAGGAAGTCCCAGCAGAAGTGAGTTGCAATAGTCTAGTTTTGGGAGAATGATGGCTTGGAGTACTGTGCGGAAGTCTCTGTAACGTAGAAGTGGTTTTAGTTTCTTTAAAACTTGTAATTTAAAAAAGCATTCTTTGGTGGTGTTGTTGACGAATTTATTGAGGTTGAATCTGTCGTCTAATATCACACCCAGATCTCTGACTTGTGGTGAGGTGGTGTATCCTGAGGTGTCTGGAGAGTTGCTTGAGGTCTGTGAGGTATGTTTTTCCGGTGCTATTATCAGGATTTCTGTTTTGTTGGTGTTCAGAACCAGGTTGAGGCTGCTTAACAGCTCGTTGATGGATGAGAGGCATTTATTCCAGAAGGCCATGGTCTTGTGTAAGGTGTCGGTTATGGGGATGATAATTTGAATGTCATCCGCGTAAAGGAAATGGGTAAGCTTGAGGTTGGAGAGTAAGTGACAGAGTGGGAGAAGATAAATGTTGAAGAGGGTGGGGGAGAGTGAGGATCCCTGTGGTACTCCCATATTGGCTTGGATGGGATGAGATTCCTTGTTATTTATTTTGACTCTGTATGTTCTGTTCTCTAGGAAGGATTTAAACCAGTTGAATGCTGCTCCTGTGATGCCGATATCTGTGAGTCGTTGTAGTAAGCTAGTGTGATTCACGGTGTCGAACGCCGCTGAGAGATCCAGGAGTGCGAGAAGGCAAGGATGGCCTTTTTCAAGATTGAAGATGATGGTGTCAGCTAGAGTAGTTAATAGTGATTCGGTGTTCTTATTCTTCCGGAATCCAAATTGGTTATTGGTGAGGATATTGTTGTCATCGAGGAATTCCGAAAGTTGTCGGTTGACCACTTTCTCCATAATTTTGGCTAACATAGGAAGGTTTGCTA
Organism: Rhinatrema bivittatum; assembly: GCF_901001135.1. Classification (NCBI taxonomy): domain Eukaryota; kingdom Metazoa; phylum Chordata; class Amphibia; order Gymnophiona; family Rhinatrematidae; genus Rhinatrema; species Rhinatrema bivittatum. The sequence continues at coordinate 1,954,866 of NC_042631.1, forward strand.
TAGGTCTGTAGTTAGCAGGATCTGTTGTGGGAAGGTTGGGTTTTTTGAGGAGAGGTTTGAGCCTTGCAGACTTGAGTTGATTGGGAACTTGGCCTTGGGCGAGAGAGCAGTTAATGATATCTGTGAGTGGCTTGGCTACGATGTCAGGGATGGAGCTCAGGAGGTTTGATGGGATATGGTCCAAGGGGTGAGAAGATGGTTTTATCTTCTTAAGAATGTTTGCTATTTCCATGGTGGACGTGGGTTCGAGGGATGTGAGCTCTGGTGTGTGAGTGTTGGGTTGAAGAGCGGATGCTGTAGATGCTTGAGAGCTATGGAAGCTGGTGACGTTAGTGTGCGGGGGTGTCCCTTTGAGAGGGGCAACGAGAGTGGTAATTTTGTTGTCAAAGTAGTTGGCCAGCTCATCTGCTTTTGTAAGAGCTTGGTCGTCTGGGATGCACGGTCCAGGTGGTTTAGTGAGGGCTGAAACATAGGCGAAGAGTGCTCTAGAATCAAATGAGAAGTGGTGTATTTTTTTGGAAAAGAATAATATCAAATATCAAATCAGGTCCAAAATAGCTCTCCCCTTGTTAGTTCTTGTACCATGAAGCAGTCATTTATTTCAACTAGAAACTTTACTTCTCTAGAATGTCCTGATGTAACATTCACCCCGTCAGTACTGGGGTTATTGAAATCACCCATTATTACTGTGCTGCTCATTTTGTTAGCTTCCCTAATTTCTTTTAGCATTTTATTCTCTGTCTGTTCATTCTGGCCAGGTGGATGATAATACACTCCTGCTATTTTATTCCCCTTTTCACCTGGAATTTCTATCTATAAATATTCAACATTGCATTTTTTTCTGCAGATCCTTTTGACGCAATGTCCTTGTTAATAGCACCACCACTCCAATTTGATCCGTTCTATCATTCTGATGTAGTTTGTACCCTAATATCACAGACACTCATTGGCAAACCTTCCACCAGGTTTCCCAATGCCAATTATATCTCTCTCTCTTCATCCAGTGCTATATACTCTAAATCTTCCATCTTATTTTTTAGACTTGTAGCATTAGCATGCAGACATTACAAAGTATGTTTTTGGTTTGTATTAATAACCTGCTCATCAGTTAACTGTTCTCCTTTGTCTACTTTTTACTTAAAGGCACTTGGGCTATTTGAGCAATTATTGTAACCTCTCTACTGGGATGCCCTATTTTCCTGTTCTTCTAGGGGTAGATTTTCAAAGGGATATGCGCGTAACCCCCAAAAACCTACCCTTGCATAGGCTCGGCGGCGCGCACAAGCCCCGGGGCTTTCAAAAGTGGGCGTGCCGGGGGCGGGGCAGTGGTCCGGAGCGGTGCGAATGCGAGGCTGGGGGCGTTCCTGAGTCCTCTGGCTTGGCAGCCGGCTGGCGTGCGCAAGTTTTAGGGAATGTGCGTCTCATATCTTTGTTGTATTTTGCACAGTACCAGGAGGAAATGCATTGAAGTCTCTTATTTCTCACTGCATGCAGAGTCCGGCTGCTTGGGATTTCCAGTTCAATTTTTGTCTGCATATTTCTATTTCTAGTGGGTGATCCCTTATTCTGTATTTGGTGAGGATCTGTCTGTGTTTTGCTGATGGATTCTGCTGCTTTGTAGTTTCTGTGCAGGGATCTATAGCAGTAATAAAATAACAGCTCTCAAATCAATAAATCAGTAGCAATGCCAATATATGGCAAAAAGGCCTCCTACAGGTAAGAGCATCAATCAATACCCTGTACAGCACCAGAATCACTAGTTTAAGTCCAGTGATCTACCTGCTTTACATTATTCTTATTTTTTATGCTTTAATTTAATGATTTCAAAATCAGCTTTCTTCATGGTGTAACAGCAAGGTAACAGAACATTTATATAGTGGGTCCCATATAGCAAGTGTTAATTAACTCTTATTTAAAGAGAGGAAGAACCTTAATAATGCACACCTTTGTTAGTTCCTGCTAGACATTTTGGGAAATGTAATTCTTATTTTTTTACAATAGATGCAAATGATGAGATTTTTTTCTCTCTTTTTTTAAAAAAGTTCATTTGACACCCACATAAAAAAGAATAAAGAAGCACTGCACAGTCTATTGATCTGATGCCCTTACCTGTACGAGATCCTTTTTCCATAGATTGGACCTTGCTATTGATTTACTGATCAGGCTGCTGCTTTTCATTTTGAACATCATTTGCATTCTATTAAACACTTTTTTTTTTGGGATGGATAGCTTTGTTGGATGGATTGTTTTGTTTTTCAACATGTGGTTAGAACAGATTAGGATTTCTTTCTTTTTAAGTTAGGTAAAATATTCACAGTAGTTTCCTACTTTAGTTAGAAATGAAAAGGTATCCGGTAGCTGTCTTTGTCTTCCCATGCGATTAGATTTAAAAGATGAATCACATTTTTCTTTGTATGTGTGATTTTATTTCTACAGGTTAACAAGATATCTGTTCTGTCAGATGTTGGTGTGTAAAGTGTTTTGTCAATAAATAAACTATTAATTGAAGAGTAAAGTAAAATATTTGATCAGCTTTAATATTGCTTCTGTAGTAAGACTGGTTGGTTTACCGTAAGCAGTAGCCCCACCCTCAGGAATTCACTCCTCTTTGCAGCAGAAAACAAAATCGGAGTAAGAATGTTGCTTAATTCTGGTGAGAGTTAAAATGCTTCTATTTGGATCTTTTAAGTATGAAGAGCTACACAAAAATTATTCTGAAGAAGGGATTAGAGCCTTTATTTGTTACCTTATCCAGCACCAATTTGTTCTGATTAATTTCATCTTACAAAGCACTAATATAAACCAGTCCTCAGACATTTTAATAGACTCATACAAGATTTAAGGATTTTAAAAATGAACTGAAGGAGCTCTCCTTTTAGAAGAGTGGCTGGAGTGAGTTATGATATGGTAATGTGTAAGAGAAGAAAATAGACTAAGAATATGAGTTATTTAATTAAACAGATACCAGAGAAAAAAAAGAGAAACTAAATTATATACATATAATCAATGCTAAAGTATTTGTTAATTGAAAAAATTTGTCATGTTCTAATAACAGATATATCTCAAATTCAGAAATACAGGACTCCATGCCATGGTTTAGTGATGGGTATAGCAGTAACTTGCAGCATAATTCAACCATAAATGCTGATTTAGATTATGTTTCTCTCTTATACATTATCACCTTAGGAAATGGAACAAAAGGGGTTTTAGATCTGCAGATGGAGAGCAGCTCTCACACAACAACTTCTGGTAGTTACTCCTAGAGGCATAACAATAGAGACAAGAAAGTAGCTTCATGACCGTTGTTTGCTGAATTAAGGCATATCAGAATGTTTAGTTTCAATGAAGCTGTAATTTCACTTTAACCATTACCTTAATTTTGTTGTATGCCAGATTTTATATTTTTCCAGGTTGACAACATAAAGCCTTCTCTGCCATGTGGGATGTAACGCTTGAAGATTACATTCTTTCCCCGTTTGATTTTTTCATTTTTAAATAGATTTTAATTTTGACTTTTGTTTTATTTTGGATCGATCCAAACACTTTTGGGTCAAATTTTTTATCTTAAATATATGTTAATTATTGTTTGTCTTTATGTGTTATTTGTGTGTCATGACACCTGAAGAATGAATGAATTTGTGTGTCAGGTCAGTGAGATATATGTTTCTATGTAATGTCTGAGTACCTAAGTTATTTGTGGTTCTGAGTATTGCATGGGAACATTATGCAGATTAGTAATATTATATGTAGGGATTACTAGATGCAGGGAGTTATTTCATGATGGAATTTTCTCATTGATTAATTTGAATTTGTTTTGCTCTTATATTAGGCTTTAATCCATAACAGTACCTTTATATGACATGTAATAACTAATTGTCATAACACAAATATTTCTATGATATACCTAGTCAATATCTAGTTATATATCTATTTGCAGATGCCACTATTTAGATTTTCAAGTTAATGATACACTCTGAATTAATGCAGTTTTTTTTTTATTAGTCCCTACAGTCCAAGCGTTTTGTAGCATTTTCCAGTCCTATACACTACAATGCGTATATGCATTTACTTGCTGAGTCAGGTAGATGATTATTTGATATGTTCTCCTTTACTTTTAGCTATGAAAACTAGTCTGATCACATTAACCAATCACCCTGCTCCACTGCTTGCCACTTTACAGTGTGATATGTCTTGGTGTAAATCAAATATTTCTATTCCCTTGAGTTTTTGATTATTTGCGCACCTGTCTTTTTCTCTGGATCTTCCCTTCCCTGTTGTAAACTTTGTCTCAGCAGTGATTTAAGGTTTAAGAGGGATGTACAATTCTGCCTGCTGGATTGCATGTCAGTGTATGTCAAATATATACTGTTCTGTTTGCTGTAAGAAATGCAGCTAATTGCAACTACCGAATGCCTTCTGTTTCAGCCTTCTCTTGCTTGCCCTACTGCTGGTGCCTCTACACAAGTATTTTCCCTTATTTCTTCTTCTGCAGCCTGCATTTATGGTAATCACATTCCTGGTCTTCATATTCTATTCCCCCTGCTCCTAACCTTAACCAACATACTAAATTTGGATATTCCCCTTCTACTATGAGCTATGAGTTCCCTGTATACATTTTTGGGCATTTCTTCCTGTAACACTACCTATCAGGTTATTTACCTAGAGTCTGTTTACAACCTCTCAAAGATGTTTTCTAGTAGTGTGACACTTCTGTTTACCTATAGTCCCAATTCTACCTATGACTAGAACATGTTTTATGCGTTGGAACACTTTTGTAACTTGTCCCACATTATGTATGCACAAATCAGTGTGAGTTCTTCTGCTGACTCTTGGTTTTTCTCTTTATTTTCCTGGCTTCCTTCATTCTCCTGGTTATTTACATTGCTTATATCCCTGTTTGCCACTTTTGTGATTCTTATCCTTGGTTGTTGTTGTTATCAATGCTTTCTTTCTCTTTTGTCATATATTCACACTTCTTCCTCTTCTGTTTTATACTTTTCCACTCCTGTCTCTGCCTCTCATTATGAGACTGTACTCCTTGAGGAGACTCGCCCAGTATAAATTATATGAGAAAAATCTACATTCATACTGGTCTCTCTGTTTTTCTTATCTTTATACTTGTTACAACATTATTATGTAATTACTTGACTCTGAAAGATAACATATGTGGTCTTGCTATTATAGGTTTTCTCTTCTTTATAATGCAGCCATCCTTGCAGCTCAACTATAGAGCTAACGGATATCTAATGAAACTTAGTCACAATGCTATAATTTGTTAACTAGAGAATGTGTGTCTATGAGTCTCATTTACTTTAATAGGGATCTAGAGGGATCACAATGCACACAAAAGGTTAGTTGTTAGCCTACACATTTTAGTCCGTTTGCCATAATAAGAACATAAGAAATTGCCATGCTGGGTCAGACCAAGGGTCCATCAAGCCCAGCATCCTGTTTCCAACAGAGGCCAAACCAGGCCACAAGAACCTGGCAATTACCCAAACACTAAGAAGATCCCATGCCACTGATGCAATTAATAGCAGTGGCTATTCCCTAAGTAAACTTGATTAATAGCCGTTAATGGACTTCACCTCCAAGAACTTATCCAAAACATTTTTGAACTCAGCTACACTAACTGCACTAACCACAACCTCTGGCAACAAATTCCTGAGCTTAATTGTGTGTTGAGTGAAAAAGAATTTTCTCCGATTAGTCTTAAATGTGCTATTTACTAACTTCATGGAATGCCCCCTAGTCCTTCTATTATCCGAAAGTGTAAATAACCGATTCACATCTACTCATTCAAGACCTCTCATGATCTTAAAGACCTCTATCATATCCCCCCTCAGCCATCTCTTCTCCAAGCTGAACAGCCATAACCTCTTCAGCATTTCCTTATAGGGGAGCTGTTCCATCCCCTTTATCATTTTGGTAGCTCTTCTCTGTACCTTCTCCATCGCAATTATATCTTTTTTGAGATGTTGCAACCAGAATTGTACACAGTATTCAAGGTGCGGTCTCACCCATGGAGTGATACAGAGGCATTATGACATTTTCTGTTTTATTAACTATTCCCTTCCTATTAAGTCCTAACATTGTTTGCTTTTTTGACTGCTGCAGCACACTGAGCCGACAATTTTAAAGTATTATCCACTATGATGCCTATATCTTTTCCCTTGGGTGGTAGTTCCTAATATGGAACCTAACATCATGTAACTACAGCAAGGGTTATTTTCCCCTATATGCAACACCTTGCACTTGTCCACATTAAATTTCATCTAACATTTGGATGCCCAATCTTCCAGTCTTGCAAGGTCCTCCTGTAATGTATCACAATCTGCTTGTGATTTAACTACTCTGAATAATTTTGTATCGTCCGCAAATTTTATAACCTCACTCATCGTATTCCTTTCCAGATCATTTATATATATATATCTTGAAAAGCTCCACTCCAAGTACAGATCCCTGAGGTACTCCACTGTGAAAATTGACCATTTAATCCTACTCTCATAATCACTTCTTATGGTTCTGTCCTCCCCTCTGGAACTTGGGTGAGCCACTCTTGCCATTTGTGAGTGGCACAAGAGGGAAATAATATATGTGCCTGAGCTTGAGACCAACATGGAGACAGCAACTGACCCAGAATCCTCTGCTATCTTAGCCTTCCTGGCTATGTGAACTTTAAATGCCTTACTGAGCCTGACCTGGAGGAATTCCAAGGACACCTGGATAGCAGTTGAAGCTGGCGACACTTTGTGATGCCTAATTATAGGGTCACAAAAGCAGAAGGCAACGGTTGGAACTTCAGGCTAGACTGTCATTACAGGGGCACCATTAACAGGGCATCTGTAAACTCAGCCTAAGATGTGATAATTGCCCCGACCAGCAAGATTCTAACAGAACAAAGGACTTTCTAAAGAGTGATGGTAAATGGGCTCCACCTTGGAGAAATAATCAAGGTAGTTTAGGGATAACCTATCATGCTGTTGACATGACAATCTATGTAAATGATTCTCTAGGTGGTCACGCACATACAGAATTTCTGATCTAGTACTGTATTGTATTTTACCTATAAAAGAAGGATCAGTTCATGTATACAACAAGATGCTGGTGGTCAGTTTGTCAGAGGAATGGCATCCAGCATCTCCCAAGAATACTTATATTGCTCAATAAAAAATTATACTTTCTACAAAATCTAAGTGTTCTTGTATCCCTGGATAAGCATCATAATCATGGCTTGGCGCTTAACAATACTCAGACAAATAAGACATTTCATGAATTTTTATTTATTTTAGAGAAAACATGCTTAAAATCAATACAGCTATGATTAGAGAGAACCAGAGTTTACATTTCAAGATTTGAAGGCAGCCTCAGATAGGTGAGATTTGAATATGGCCAGAGAGGACGAAGGCACATCAGCTCAAGAAGGCTGTTCCAGGCATATAGTACAGCAGCATCTGCACCTCTTCTATAGGGCCCACCTCTGCTATGCATCCATTATATTGGTTCTGGCCTCTCTATAATGCATCGTCTCTCTGTAATGCACAGGCTCTGTGGGACATAGCCATTGCCTTCCACCATTCCTCACATTCTCCGCTTGATGGACTCTGCTGAGGAAATGGTCTTACAGTATCTAGGATTAACCTGCATTCTCCCTATTTTCTCTCACCTTGTCTTTTCTCTCCTTTCAGATGCAGGGCCTGGCTTCGTCACTCTTTCCACAGCATAGTTCTTTTGTTTCTCACCTGACCCAGGGGATTACAGGATACTGAGGCAACTGCAGCTGCTACTGCTTCGTCACTGGGAGCAAGGTCCATTGGCCTTCACCATCCATGGTGAGCAAGAAAGAAACTTGATCCAATAAGTATTTCCATTTGCTTACTATCAGGAGTTAGTTCATTGTACGATTACCATCCAATCCAGGTCTTGCCCCATTGCAGGCATAGAGATGCACAGCCTCATGCCTGTGATGGTGTAAAACCAGGACTGGATCAGGATGGAACTGAAGAAAGGGTGCATGAGGGTAACTTATTAGTGTGGCGGTTACTACCCTTAGCCAATAAGCCTTTATGCTTTTGATGAAAGCGAAACATTGCCTTCCACTTCATCAGCAGGGGAAAAGGGGGATTCAGACAACAACCGAAGGTCCCGACTTTTACAGACCAGGGGAACTGATAAGCATGGGGGTTATCGGCACGGAGCAGCAGTTACTACTCTTAGCAGAAGGCATGGGATTACTACCCTTAACCAATAAGCCTTGATGTTTTTGACCCAACTGCAATATCGCTCTCTGCTTTGATGATGGTGGTGGTGGTGGTGGTGGGAGAATTTGATTCAGTCGACAAACAACGTGATCTCTGACTTTTACAGTCTGGGGTATTGATACGCAGATGTAAGGGAAAAAGTACAAGACTGCTTCTCATTTTATTTATTTATTTCCAACTTTTATAAACCATATACTCAGCAAAAGCTAACTGGAATGGTGCACAAAACAACAATGTATACAATACACATATACAACAAAATCATTAAAAATATAACTGCTGCACTTTACCCAATTTTAAATCAAAGGACCTCCAAGTCCAAAGCAAAACATGTCAGCACTGTCTAAATGTTCAAGAAGGAGTGGCAGGTGCTACCACAAGACGTTTGCTGGGCAGACTGGATGGACCATTTGGTCCTTTTCTGTTGTCATTACTATGTTAACCTATAAGGCCTGATCTGGGGTGAGGTGGCAACATATCTGGGAACATTTGAGTTGTGGTCACTCTGAGATTGCTGGCTATTGGGTGTGGGTGGAGGAATAAAGCATATCAGATTTCTCTTCCACCCCCACCGGCCCCCCACAACACCTCCAACGTTTTCTCCTCTCCAGGGATGATGCCAGTATACTTCCCCTTCCTCCCTCCCTGTACCTAGCAAGTAGATCCCACCCCCTCATAAGTCACAACTCCCTAATTTGTACACCCGCTTGCTACCCTCCGCTGAGCCCCAAGTCCTGGAATTATAGCTGCAAACTGAGTTGTGTGTGTTGCAGCCCTTCTCTAGTTTCTCCCTGGAGAGCCACAAACAGGTCTGATTTTCAGGATCTCTACAATGAATATACATTAAATATATTTGCATGCATTGCCTCCACTGTATGCAAATATACCTCATGCATATTTATGGTGGATGTCCTGAAAACCAGACCTGTTGGTGGCATTCCAGGACCGGAGTTGCCTAACCCTGCCTGCGATGTGTGCTCCAAACTCATCCTCCTCTCCTGTTCCCTGCAGGTTTCTTGAAGGGGAGTGGGCTAGAGGGGTAAACAGAGCTCTAATGTTTCCTCAGAGCTCCTGAAATTGAGACTGATTACGTGGTTTTCTGAAAATAAGTTTCTGATTGTCATCCACCATGAAGCTGTAAAATCATGACAGAAGTTCTGAAAAGAATAAAACCGTATCACCACTCTGATGACATCATTGTGAACAATGATATCATTAGCTATGTGACAAACTTCTGTTCAGGCTTGCATGGAAAGGAGGGTAAGGTTATTATATAATGCAGTGTCAGTAGGGAGAGAATGATCCAGGCCTGGTTTAACTCTCATTGCATGCAGGAATTTGTAGTTCAACTGTCATACAAAACAGAAGCTAAGTCCATGCAATTATAATTATTTATGCAAGCAATGGGTGGAAATGCAGTAGTGGTCCAGCCTCTCCCTAGTGATATGGTCACCCTGGATGACGGGGGAAGAGCCTTTTTGTTGAAATCTCTACTTCCTTTGCCTGCTCATTGTCACCTCACCATGAATCCCGCTGTGCAGAGTGGGATGGCATGAGATGAACAGCACAGCACAAGGGTCATTCCACATCCTTTAGTCAACTTTATCCATGTCTCACATTTCATATTTTATTTATGAGTTCCTGAGAGGAAATTGAATTGAAAACTACCATGTCAAAGGAGTAGCTCCTGGAAAGCTGTCAGACAACCCAGAGGCTGAAATCTACTACTACTAATCATTTTTATAGCACTAGAAGATGTGAGTAGTGCTATACAGACACACATAAGACAGAGTCCCTGCTCCATGGAGCTTACAATCTAGTCAAGACACACAGACAAGACAAAGAGGTAATGAATGTGAAAAATGGGAGCTGTGGACTTGGTTTGCAGCAGTGCTGCACAGGACCCCACAGAGACCAAAGGACGTTATCACTGGCCAAGCTTGGCTTGCTGGTTTCTTTGACCCTCAAGTATAATGTGATTCCCACTGGATCTGATCATAGGGAAGCTTCTGTTGCACGGATGTGCTGACAAGATCCATTGTGCGACAGTCACTAGGGACAGGAGAAGATTCTGGCACACGCACCATTTCCTGTTAGTACATACAGCTTTGGTGAGACACTGCACTAAGGCTCCCTTTGATAAGGGGCAGGAAGAGGGGGATTGACTGTGTCTTATTATGGCTTTTTGTTCAGTTGCCTATAATTCATAATTAACAATGTGAAACATCTTTTTATTCACAACAGGTTCTAAGAAGACAGCAGCAATATTCCATGAATTCTTTCAGCCATGCAATGTTCCTGGAAGGCTGTCCTCTTATTAGCTTTGGCATCAATTGCTATTCAGTACACAGCAATTCGAACCTTTACAGCCAAAACCTTCTGGCTCTGCTCTATTCCTAATCGACTCAACTGCAGCCCAGTGCTGGACGTGGAACTTGTAGACCGGGTCCGTGATGAGAACCCATCACTGGTTTCTAATGTCTCCAGGAAGACTCACATTCTGATCCTTGCTACCACACGGAGTGGTTCCTCCTTTGTGGGACAGTTATTTAACCAACACTTTGACATCTTCTATTTATTTGAACCTCTCTACCATGTCCAGTATGCCTTGATCCGGAAGGCGTCTCAAGGAGGAGGCATCACCGATAGACGCATAGTGCTGGGAGCAGGCAGAGATCTCCTGAGGAGCCTCTATGACTGTGATCTCTACTTTCTGGAGAACTACATCAAACCCCAACCCGTGAACCACACGACAGACAAGCTGTTTCGGCGGGGGGCCAGCAAGGCACTCTGCTCCCCTCCTGTTTGTGAGGCCCTGGGGCCTGTTGATATTCACATGGAAGAAGGAAACTGTATTAAAAAATGTGGCACCTTGAATCTAACTCTGGCCACAGAATCATGCAAAGACCATGAACATGTAGCCATAAAAACAGTTAGGGTCCCTGAGGTCAGTGACCTCAGAGCTTTGGTGGAAGACCCCAGGTTGAACCTGAAAGTCATCCAGTTGGTGCGTGACCCTCGTGGCATTTTGGCATCCAGGAGTGAAACCTTCCGAGACACCTACAGGCTCTGGAGGATCTGGAGAGCGACTGGCAGGAAACCATACAACCTGGACACTAGCCAGATTGTTGCCGTTTGCGAGGACTACCTAAACTCTGTCTCCACTGGTTTGAACAGGCCATTGTGGCTTAAGGGTAAATACATGCTAGTAAGGTATGAAGATCTGGCTAGGAACCCCATGAAGAAAACAGAGGAGATTTACAGTTTCCTGGGAATCTCTATGGACAGCAGCATAGAGCGCTGGATAGAGAACAACACCAGGGCAGACAACACCTCAGTCAAACATAAGTATGGGACTTTGCGCAACTCCGCAGCCACCGCTGAGAACTGGAGACTGACGCTCTCCTATGATATTGTAGAGTTCATCCAGAATACCTGCCAGGAGGTCTTGGCTCAGCTGGGCTACAAAACAGTGAATTCCCCCCAGGATTTGAAAAACCTGTCCTTCACCCTGGTGGAGGAGAGATCCTTCTCACCATTTTTCTAATGCTGATCATTTTGAGAGGGGGGTGGAAGTGGGGAATGGACTATTTTTTGATAAAAAGTTGTAACTGTTGCCTTATTTTTCCTTTATGTTCTCCCAAACATTGCACTATTTCTTCAGGGGAAGAATCTCCTGAGGGATGATGGGAAGGAAACTGAATGGTGGGCAAAAGAGCACAAATCCTTAGGGCACCTGAAGACCCCAAGGCAGCCTTTGGGGAGAGGCTTATGTTTACAAACTTAAACAAAATCAAGACACAGTATGGAAAGGATATATTTATGTATTTATTTCACACATGGTTGCCATGTTAATCTACTCACATGTAGTAATAAAGTACAAAAATCAAGTTGTAGATGAGACATTTTTTATTGGACTAAATAGATTTGTGAGTAGCTTTCCAAAGCTATGCTCTCTTCATCAGATTAGTTCAGAACAAACATCAGATGATGTTGGTCCAATATACTGGTACATTTTAGGTTTGACCAGCAGCCTCCACCTTCCACCTTTCCCAATGGGTTTTGGATTGGTAACCCGAAAGAAAATCACCAATGGTCTGACCTGCAAAAATGTTTTCTCCACAACTGTTACCTTGTTGTCTGTGATGCCTGAGACATACATCTTCCTATAACTGCAAAGTCAGCTAAACAGACACATAGAAGTTAACAACTATACCAAGTGAAAACGTACCCAAGCAATCTAATTCCATATTCTTCATTATCCCTCGCCCATGTATTCCATCCTCTTTGAAACTTTGAAAACAAACTGATTGTGTAATCCAGCCTACAATTTACCAATAAGGCTACTGAATTGACATCCAGACATCATTATCCTTAACTTAGTCTGCACTGACCCGATGAAAGGAGAAAAGCTCTCAAAAGCTTGTCACAGATGTACTAAAATAGTCCAATAAAAACACAACACCCGCAACCTATTCAGTGACACTTAATTCCATGTGTGGAAAGTAGATGGCACCGTTAGTGTAGGAACTCATGTGCTACTTTCAGGGAAGTAGAGATCTGTCCCGATGAAGGAGACAGCCCTGGGTATGCCCACAGATATCAGGACCCACAAGCACATACAACAGAAACGTTTTTCATAGCAGCTCTTCATAATAGGCACTATTGGCCCGAAAGACAATGGCCTTCAATTGCCTTAGATTTAATCATTGGCCTAGTCCATTAACTTCAGTTTGTTTGGTTTTTTTTATTATTCTTTTGCAAGTAGATAACCTATCTTTCTTGATATTCAGCACGAAGGCATCATAGCTAGATGAACCCCTTGCACCTCCTGACACTGCTATTTGCCAATATTGGGTTAAGTGTATGCCCACTTATAACCATCCTTTGCATCAGGATGTAATTGTACACCTTTTTGTATTATGAGTGCCTACCTGCACTCTTTGCTTTAAAATGTTTCATGCATGGAAGATGCACTTGCACTTCTTCCAGTTCTAGCTAGGAATTTGTTTGGTATGTGTAATGGCCTCTAGAGCAGTCTGGAATCTGAGTGCCACTTTTCAGAAGAGTTTGTGGGAAGTAAGTGGGAAATTTTGCACAGATAGTAATAGGTTCAAATAGTGTTTCCTTAATGTAAAAATGCCCCAATAGAAACTTTACAACATTTGGAATGGGTATTATAGGACCAGAAACAAATGTCTCTTATACCCACATTTCTACTGGTGGACCAGTAGAAATGTGAGTAGCAGTGCCCAGTCAGAGCTTGCACCCCTCCATTCCCTTCCAGAAATCCTTAAAATATGAAATGTACAAGTTGTGTACATGAACTTGTGGAGCACTACAATCACAGACTGCGAAAAGTCCCCAGTAAACTCTGCAAGACATAGAAAGATACCCCCAGTACATCTTGTTAGCAGTGTGCATATACCACTGATCATTAACAAAAAAACAAAACAAACAAGTCACTACCTCTCTCCTGCCTTCGTGGGCAGGCGAGAGGTAGTGCCCACGAAGGAAGAAGCAAAACATGTCCTCTGATGGGCTGGTTTCACCTTTGGGAGGTCACAGTGAGTGAGGGAACCTCAGTCTGCAGGAGCTGCAAATGGATTGGGAGGGCTTCAGGAGATTCATGACAAACAGTTATTTGCATATGTTTGGTCTGAAAACCAAATTTATGAAAAATTAAATCTTTCTTGAACATTTTCTTTCCTTTTTCTGCTACACCAGTCCAGAACAATTGGGTTGTGGTGCTCTCTCTCTCTTTTTTTAATGAGATCACTATTATTTGTTTGCTTGAAGTACAGAACAGGTATAGCCAGTAATCTTCTGACAAAGCAGATTTAAAACTTCAAACAGGCAGGAAAATTAATTATAATAATTTGTAAAAACTTTTCTAGAAGAAGATCCCTCTCCAAAATTTAAATTAACTATAAAGAAATATTCGTTTTCATTTGCTTCCTGGGTAGGTTTCTTGACTGTTGTAGCAGAAGTAAAGGAAAGAAAATTATCAGGTAAGATTTAATTTTTCTTCCTTTGCTTTCTGCTACATCAGTCCACAATGATTGGGAAGTAGCAAAGTCCAACTATTCTGGGTGGATGAATGTTAGCCCCGCTTCCATTCGGTAATATTTAGTCAAAGAATGTGACTGCTTTACAAATCTCTGCAGGCTGAGCAGCTCCTACTTCTGCCTAAGATGAGGACTGAACTCTTGATGAATGGGCCCTGATTAGTTTTGATTTATATTCCACTTTCTTCAGGCACTTCAAAGCTGATTACAGTCAGGTACTCTAGGTTTCTCTCTGTACCCTGATGGCTTACAATCTAACAGGGTCATTTTTCAAAACGCGATAACGACTACAACAAGGCCATATAATTTAAATGAGGGAAGGGGAGGGGTAGGGCAGTGTTTGGGAAATTGCCAGGTACTTGTGACTTGGATCGGCCACTGTTGGACACAGGATGCTGGGCTTGATGGACCCTTGCTCTGATCCAGTATGGCATGTTCTTATGTTCTTAAAATAATTTGGTGGCCGGTTGCGCTGCGGGCGATAACGTTGGTAATCACGCCAGAAAAAGCTACACCTTTTGCAGGGGTGCTATGGGGGCAATGGTGTGCGGCAGGTGAAAAAGCATGAGCACGATGTGGCCATGCACACTATGCTCCTCCCACCCCTTTTCTAGTAGCAGCTCATCATTCCGCTATATTTATATTCTATATATATATCTATATATATCTATATATATATATCTATATCTATATCTAAATATATTACATTCTATATATATTTATAGAGGAATGAAAAGTCCTATGCACACTATTGCTCCTCCCACCCCTTTTCTAGTAGCAGCTCATCATTCCGCTATATTTATATTATATATATCTAACTAGATAAACGAAGCTTGACCGACGTGCCGCAAATGCGCAGTAGAGAGCAGCTCTACTGCGCATGTGCGGGCGAGCACGTCAGTCTTAGGCAGCGTCAAAAAAAACAAACCAACATGGCGGCGGTAGCGGCAGCAGGCGGCGGCGGCAGTAGCGGGCGGCGGTAGCGGTAGCGGGCGGCGGTAGCAGCGGCGGCGGCGGCAGTAGCGGCAGCGGGCGGCGGCGGTAGCGGTAGCGGGCGGCGGCAGTAGCGGCAGCGGGCGGTAGTGGCAGCGGGCGCGGCGGCAGCGGGCGCGGCGGTAGCGGTAGCGGGCGGCGGCAGTAGCGGCAGCGGCGGTAGCGGTAGCGGTAGCGGTAGCGGGCGGTGGCGGTAGTGGTAGCGGGCGGGCGGCCAGTAGCGAGGGAGGGAGGCGAGAGAGAGAGGGAGGGACGGAGGAAGTGGGAGGGACGGAGAGAGAGAGTGAGAGGGAGGGACGGAGTGAGAGGGAGGGACGGAGTGGGAGGGAGGGACTGAGTGAGGGACTCGGAGGGAGGGACTGAGTGAGGGGGAGGGACTGAGTGAGGGGGAGGGACTGGGAGGGAGGGACTGAGTGAGAATAAGGGAGAGGTGAGAGTCAGGGATGTGAGTAAGTGGAAGGGGGAGAGGGAGAATGAGGGAGAGGTAAGAGACAGGGCCGCAGCGGCGAAGACGGGTGGCAGCAGTGAGGGAGGAGAGAGAGAGAGGGAGGGACTGAGTGAGAGGGGAGGAGAGAGTGGGAGTGGGAGTGTGAGAGGGGGAGGGAGTGGGACTGAGTGGGGGGGACTGGGACTGAGTGGGGGGGGACTGGGACTGAGTTGGGGGGGGACTGAGTGAAGGGGAGTGGGAGGGAGTGGGACTGAGAGAGAGGGAGGGAGGGAGTGGGACTGAGAGAGAGGGAGGGAGGGAGAGGGATAGAGGAGGGAGGGAGTGAGTGAGACTGAGTGGGAGGGAGGGGACTGAGTGGGAGGAGAGGGAGGGTGGGGAGGAGTGGGTGAGTGTGAGGGAGGGAGGTAGGGGGTGGTGAAGAGTGAGGGGAGAGAGAATGAGGGGGAGGTGAGAGACAGAGGGATGTAGCCCGTTTTAACGGGCTTAACGGCTTGTATATATATATATCTATATATCTATATATATCTATATATATATATATATATCTATATATCTATATCTAAATATATTACATTCTATATATATTTATAGAGGAATGAAAAGTCCTATGGTAAGTTTGTAGCTGAGGAAATGGAGTGTGACGTAACTTGCATATTGTCACAAGACTGGCAATGGGATTTGAACCCAGGTTTACCTGATTCATAGCCACTAGCCTGCTAACTATTTCTAGGGCCTACCTGCCTGCTTTTCAACATATAAGGTGAAGTAATTGTCTCTTTTATCCATCTTGCTATGGTTGTGTTGGAGGCTGCTTCACCCTTGTAGGGACCTCCAAATAATATGAACAATTTATCAGGTTCACAAAAGGATATGTGATTTCTAAATATCTTGGTACATCTGGATATTTTAAGGATCTAGTTTTCCCTTTACATTCCTCTTTTGAAAATGCTAACAAAATACTTAATGGATTTAACTGATACGAGGAGATTACTTTTGGCAAAAAAGATAACTAGTTTGTTACCAAATCTGTGGTAAATTTAAAAAATAGATCTCTATATGATAAGGTTTGTATTTCAGATACATGTCTTACTGAAGTGATTGAAACTAAAAATACTGTCTTCAGAGTTAGATCATTAATTAAAAGTCTGTTGTATGGATTCCAAAAGAGCAGATATGAAGCTTTTAGAATAATGTTTATATTCCATTGTAGTACACATAGTTTAAAAAGAAATCACAATCTCTTTACACCTTTTAAAAATCGAGTGACATCTGGATAGGAAGCCACTGAAGTGCCATTCACTTTACCTCTTGAACTTTTAAAGAATTATATGCTAGACCTTTGTCTAAACCTTTCTGAAAAAAATATTAAAATATCTGAAATTTCTGCTCGTGCTGAGGATACCAATGAAACTTTATAATGTGCTTCACAACAATTCTATACACAAATATATTCCAAAGATTTTGAATTCTTTCTAGCCCTTAGGAGAGTATATATCATAGTCTTTTTTTTTTTCCTTTGACCTCTCGAGACGCGTGCCATAAGATAGAATGGAGAAGGGTGCGCCATTAATATTGGACCCTGTCATAGGACACCGCATACGCCGGCAAACCAAAGAGATTACTTGTTAATCTCATTACATCTTCATACCAAGATCTCCTTAGGCAGTCTGGGGCCACTAGTATTACAAGAGCTTTTTTCTTTTCTACTTTCTTTAGAATGCATCCTATCAAGGGTCAAGGTGGGAAGACATATTAACACTCTTCTTGGCCATATCTCTACTAGTGCAGCTATTCCTTCGATGTATTCTGTGTGTCAACTGTAAAATTTTTACTTTGGCATTCTTAAGAATTGTCATGAAGTCTATCAGAGGAGTACCCCATCTTTTTATTATTTTCTGATAACGCCTCAACGCCTCATCGCTCAGCTGCTACTTGCCTAAATCTAGGAAATTTCTGCTTAGAAAATCTGCTTGAATGTTTTCTTTCCCCACAATATAAAGTGCCAAAATCTATTGAAGATTCTTTTCTGTCCATAAGAAGAGAAAATTGGTTTCCGAGTTCCTCCTTGTTTGTTTATGTACGCCACTGGAGGATAGCAAATGTAACCCCAATATTTAAAAAGGGCTCCAGGGGCGATCCGGGAAACTACAGACCGGTTAGCCTGACTTCAGTGCCAGGAAAAATAGTGGAAAGTGTTCTAAACATCAAAATCACAGAACATATAGAAAGACATGGTTTAATGGAACAAAGTCAGCATGGCTTTACCCAAGGCAAGTCTTGCCTCACAAATCTGCTTCACTTTTTTGAAGGAGTTAATAAACATGTGGATAAAGGTGAACCGGTAGATATAGTATACTTGGATTTTCAGAAGGCGTTTGACAAAGTTCCTCATGAGAGGCTTCTAGGAAAAGTAAAAAGTCATGGGATAGGTGGCGATGTCCTTTCGTGGATTGCAAACTGGCTAAAAGACAGGAAACAGAGAGTAGGATTAAATGGGCAATTTTCTCAGTGGAAGGGAGTGGACAGTGGAGTGCCTCAGGGATCTGTATTGGGACCCTTACTTTTCAATATATTTATAAATGATCTGGAAAGAAATATGAGTGAGATAATCAAATTTGCAGATGACACAAAATTGTTCAGAGTAGTTAAATCACAAGCAAATTGTGATAAATTGCAGGAAGACCTTGTGAGACTGGAAAATTGGGCATCCAAATGGCAGATGAAATTTAATGTGGATAAGTGCAAGGTGATGCCTGGAGTTGTTCACTCTTCCTCTAGGCCCTAATTAAGCCTCTATGTACTAAATCCAATTGTATTGATTTAATGTTGATATAGTCCACCATTATTTTATCTGAAATTTCATAAGAATTGATTAAATGAAGCATCCAGTGATCTATTACCACCATCAGTATGATCATTAAAAGTTACACAAAGTAAGTGATGAACCTTATGATTCTGGCATGCTCCCATATTTGGTTTTTCACCAAAGGGGCTTCCTTTATTACAGTTAGATCTGCTGACTGATCCTCATTTTGAGACATGCAAGCAGGGCTGGATTTCCTTTACTTCAGCATCGTCTGCACTGGTGGGAGGAAGGGGGAAGAGGATCATTGTGCTACCTTCATGCTGAAGCACAGGGCCTCCCAACCTTACCACAAATTCTGTTTTACTGTTACCTTAATTTGATTAGAAAGCCAACCTACCCATCTTTAACCCACAGCACCCAATGTGGTTCAGGTTCTTCTAGAGTTGTGCTTAGCTTACCCAATGGTAAATCTGGCCCTGCCTGATGGACTACAGGAGTAACACTTCCCAGTTGGATTCATGCTTTGATTCAATCAGGTTGAACAAATAATTAACAAAGAGTTTTTACTAGCTATTTAAAACTCAGATATAAAACCAAGGTTCTTTAACCTACCAGAAACCATGGCCAACCTAGGAGGTCATTAATACTTTTATAATCATCCTACAAAGTGTTTTAAAATAAAAGTATGTATTATAATAATTTATTTTTCAAACCTCCAGGATGAACCTCCAGTTTATGGCAGGTTAAGGAGCGCTGAACTTAATGGACTATTTAGGTGGGGGGAGGGGGGGTGTCAGGATTCCTGCCTCAGCATTCAAGACTCCTTCCAGAAAGTGTAGAATACCACAAAATCCTCAACTCATGAATACCAATCATATATGTAAATCCCTAAAGTAAAAGAGAACAAACATGTTTTATCTATAAACCTATAATATATGTTTCTTCTGCTTTCCAGAACAAAGTAATAGGGTATTTTGCACTATGTAGCGAGGAACATGTTGAAATCAATACTAACTTATGAATTGGAATTAATCTAAAATGTTTCATGAATAGATTTTATGTTGAATAATTCTGTCTTTCAAGGGATGGCTTGTTCTTGTTTGTTCCTTTGTATTGTTGGTCTGCCCTGTCAGATTGATGCCTGTATTGGTGGAAGCTGTGGTGTTTCTGTGATAATTTCTTCTCCCCAAACAAAAAAGATCATGGCAATTTTGATTTAACAATAATGTCACTGCTTTCTCTGTGTGTTTTCCTTCAATAAAAAAGTTGCAATAAAGTTAAATAATTCCTGGGATACTCAATATCCCCTCCCAGTGCAGAACAAAGACCAGCGGAGCTTTCATATCAGGTAAACATGCACTTGGGTGAGGCAGAAAAAAAGGTTGCACTTGGCCTTTTAAGCAAAAGGTCATACTCACGGCACCTTGTAAATAGAGGATACACATATATATCCAGCTTTGCAACCCTCCAAAATCTGTTACATGAACAGGTATGGCTTTAATACTGTTATAATCCTCCTGCTAGGGAGTATAACATGAAATAAAGCTCTACTATTTCTTCTAAAAATCTGTTTCAAACCTGCAGGATAAATATTTAAATAGGAAAGTATGATTTTATTTCATGCAGACAGCGGAGCAAACTCAGATGCAAATTTTGTGTCCATCCAACGTATGAGTTGTGAGCATGTTGCACTTGTTCCTGTAAGGGTCATTCCTGCTAAGGAAGAGCTGCTCCAAGCCAATGATTTTACATATCCGGCTGATCTAGTTAATGATTAAACTGTGTGCAGTCATGCAATGCAGAGGTCCTGTAATCTTATTGGTCTAAGGCCATTATGGCTTCTAAAGCTCAGCATTAATATGGAAAGAAAGATACAGTAATTCACCACCTGAGCAACTGAAAAGAGGGGTAAGTTCAGTGTCAGCTGCATGCATGGCAAAGCTCATGGACTTCAATATCATTTTTGTAGGTCCTTGAAATATATCACAGATAACTGATGTGCCCTCATTTCAGGATACCGTGACCATCACAGCTGTACTTAATACAAGAAAAAAGTCTTAATATTTTAATAAGACTTCTAAATTTGATGTGGGGTATGGTGCATGGTTATATTTCTTTCCTTCCTAACCCATTCAGGAAACATAGCACAAATATACACAATTGACAGTAAGTAAGAAAACAAAAGCAGAATGACAGAAGAAAAACATTTCAAATAAATTCAATGTACTTGTAATATATCTGAATGAATTCAGCAAAGCCAGCAATAGTCCTTACAGAAAAGTTAAAGCAGAATTCCTCCCTAGAGTGTTCAAGGTCTCTTTTGGCCTCTTTCTTGGTGCTGATGCACCCCTAGATCTTCCCTCTAATGGCATATAGCACAGCATTTAAGAACAGAAGAAGTGCCATGCTGGAAAAGATCAATGAATGCAAGAAGCCAGACCCTAAAAGAAAGTCCATTCCCTATTGCTTATTCCCAGAAGAATGACATGGAGCCAGCCAAGTCTGTTTGGCTAATAACTGCTATAGACCTCTCCTCCATTTGCCCAAAACCTTTTTTTTTTTTTTAAAAACATAGCTATACTAGCCTTCTCTACATTCTCTGGAAACATTCCCTAGCATAGTTAAGAACACAAGAACAGTTGTTTGCTGACTGAGAAAAATACTTTCTAAAATCTGATTTAAATCTTCTACTAGTTAGTTTCATGTAACTAGCAAGTAGCAGATTTAAATCTAGTCCTACTATTGTTTGATAGAGTAAATAACTTTTCTCTATTAAAGCAAGTTGTTTACCTGTAAACATTGTTCTCCACAGACCGCAGGATGAGTCAGCCATAACACGTGGATGAAGTCACCTGACAACGCTGGCATGGACCCAGCTTTCAAAGCTTAGTAAACATCTTCCAGGAGTTCCCATGTATGCAGGTTATCTTGTGAGCCCATCAGTCTCCAGCACTTGGGAAGTAGTCATCTCTCCAGGCAGGCTGATGAGTATTAGGATGGCCAATTCATCCTGTTCTCTATGGAAAAGCAAACTTAGAAAAGGTTTAGAAAACCATTAGAAAAGGTAGAAGGAAGGCTAAATGACTACAGGCCTGGTTGAAAGGTGAGGTGAGAGAGGCTATATATATATATATATATATATATATATATAGCTATCTATCTAAAAACATCTTAAGAAATGGAAAAAGGATCCAAATGAAGGAAACAGCATAAGTACCAGCAAGTCAGATGCAAAGCATTGATAAGGAAGGGAAAGAGAAATTTGAAAAGAAGCTTGCACTGGAAGCAAAAACTCATAATAAAACCTTTTCAGGAACATTCGAGGTAAAAAGCCTGCGAGGGAGTCAGTTGGACCATTAGATGATCAAGGAGTAAAAAGGAGCACTTGGGGATGACAAAGCCATAGCAGAGAGACTAAATTAATTCTTTACTTCAGTATTCACTGAGGAAGATGTAAGAGAGAGACCCAGGCCAGAAATTATATTCAAAGATGATGATTCAGAGGAACTGAAACCATTCTCAGTGAACCTAGAAGATAAACTAGAGCAAACTGACAAACAAAAGAGCAGCAAATCACCTGGACCAGATGGAATTCATCCCAGACTCCTGAAAGAACTGAGAAATGAGATTGCAGACCTGCTATTGGAAATTTGTAAACTATCAATAATGTCATATTTGGTATCTGAAGACTGGAAGGTTGCTAATGTAACTCTAATTTTTAAAAAGGGATCAAGGGGAGATCCAGGAAATTACAGAACAGTGAGTCTGATGACTGTGCCAGGCAAAATGGTACAAACTATCATAAAGAACAAAATTGCTGAATATATAGATAAGCATAGTTTAATGGGGCAAAGCCAACATGGATTTAGCCAAGGGAAGTCTTGCCTCTCAAATCTGCTACATTATTTTGAAGATGTAAACAAACATGTGGATAAAAGGTGAGCCAGTTGATATAGTGTATCTGGATTTCCAGAAAGCATTTGACAAAGTCCTTCATGAGAGACTTTTTAGGAAATTGTCATGGGATACGGGGCAGTGTCCTATTGTGAATTGCTCACTGGTTAAAAGATAAAAAACAGGGAGTAGGGCTAAATGGTAAATTTTCCAATAGTAACATAGAAATGATGGCAAAAAAAAAAGGACCAAATGGTCCATCCAGTCGGCCCAGCAAGCCCATGATAGCACCAGCCATGCCAAACAGATCTCCCCCATAAAGGTATCATCAGGGGTGGCAACTGCCATATCATACAAGTTACCCCTATACTTAAGTTTCCCAAACCGTTAGTCAGGGCCCTTGTTGGTTCCTGTCTGAGTCCAATCCCCTGTCATCTCCTGCCGTTTGAAGCAGAGAGTAATGCTGGAGCTACATCACAAGTATAAGGCTTATTGGTTAAGGTAGTAACAGCTGCATCAACAAGTTACCCCCATGCTTATTCGGTTTTCCAGACTGTAGAATTCATGTCCTTGTTGGTAGCTGTCCAAAACTAATTCCCCTTTTTCTCTTTTCCCCTGCAGTTAAAGCAGAGAGCAATAGGGAGTTGCATCAACAATATGAAGGCTTGATGGTTAAGGGTAGTAACTGCCACACCAGAAAATTACCCCCATGCGCTCTTTTCCTTATTTCCATCCTCGAGCCTTTAGGGATCCACAGTGTTTATCCCATGCCCCTTTGAAATCTTTCACTGTTTTTGTTTTCACCACCTCCTCCAGAAGGGTATTCCAGGCATCCACCACCCTCTCCATGAAGAAATATTTCCCAATGTTTGTTCTGAGTCATCCTCCCAGGAGTTTCATTTCGTGACCCCTTAGAGTTCAATCGATTTCTTTCCAACGAAGGTGGTTTGGTGAATGTGCATCATTAAAACCTTTCAGGTGTCTAAAAGGAAAAAAGTGAATAGTGGAGTGCCCCAGGAATCTGTTCTGGATTGATGCTTTTTAATATATTTATAAAATGACCTGGAAATGGGAACAAGTGAGGTGACCAAATTTGCAAATGACATCAAATTATTCAAAGCTGTTAAATTACAAGAGGATTGAGAAAAATTGCAAGACAACAAATCAAAACTGGGAAACTGGACATGCAAATGCAAATTACATTTAGTGTAGATAAGTGCAAAGTATTGCACTTAGGGAAGAGAAACCCAAATTATGCTACAAAATGCAAGGTTCCATATTAGGAGTCACTACTCAGGAAAAGGATCTAGTTCTCATCATTGAAAATATGTTGAACTCTTCTGCTCAGGGTGCAGCAGAACCCAAGAAAGCAAATAGAAAGGAATGGAGAATAAAACTGAGAATATCATAACGCCTCTGTATTGCTCCATGGTGCGACCTCATCTTGAATACTGTGTTCAGTTCTGGTTATTACATCTCAAGAAAGATATAGCAGAATTAGAAAATGTACAGAGAAGGGCGACCAAGATGATAAAGAGGATGGAACAATTCCCCTATGAAGAAAGACTAAAGAAGTTAGGACTTTTCAACTTGGAAAAGAGATGGCTGAAGGGAGATATCATAGAGGTCTATAAAATAATGAGTGGAACGAGTAAACGTTAACAGTTTTTTGTTAAATGGAATGCAGTGCTTAATAAATGTACGTATGATTTAATGTTACTGATCATAGAGACCACTAAAGAGAAGTGGAGTGCCTCAGGGATCTGTACTGGGACCCTTACTTTTCAATATATTTATAAATGATCTGGAAAGAAATACGACGAGTGAGGTAATCAAATTTGCAGATGATACAAAATTGTTCAGAGTAGTTAAATCACAAGCAGATTGTGATAAATTGCAGGAAGACCTTGTGAGGCTGGAAAATTGGGCATCTAAATGGCAGATGAAATTTAATGTGGACAAGTGCAAGGTGATGCATATAGGGAAAAATAACCCATGCTATAGTTACACAATGTTAGGTTCCATATTAGGTGCTACTACCCAAGAAAGAGATCTAGGCGTCATAGTGGATAATACATTGAAATCGTCAGTTCAGTGTGCTGCGGCAGTCAAAAAAGCAAAGAGAATGTTGGGAATTATTAGAAAGGGAATGGTGAATAAAACGGAAAATGTCATAATGCCTCTGTATCGCGCCATGGTGAGACCGAACCTTGAATATTGTGTACAATTCTGGTCGCCGCATCTCAAAAAAGATATAATTGTGATGGAGAAGGTACAGAGAAGGGCTACCAAAATGATAAAGGGAATGGAACAGCTCCCCTATGAGGAAAGACTAAAGAGGTTAGGACTTTTCAGCTTGGAGAAGAGACGGCTGAGGGGGGATATGATAGAGGTGTTTAAAATCATGAGAGGTCTAGAACGGGTAGATGTGAATTTTACTCTTTCGAATAATAGAAAGACTAGGGGGCACTCCATGAAGTTATCATGTGGTACATTTAAAACTAATCGGAGAAAGTTCTTTTTCACTCAACGCACAATTAAACTCTGGAATTTGTTGCCAGAGGATGTGGTTAGTGCAGTTAGTATAGCTGTGTTTAAAAAAGGATTGGATAAGTTCTTGGAGGAGAAGTCCATTACCTGCTATTAATTAAGTTGACTTAGAATAGCCACTGCTATTACTAGCAACGGTAACATGGAATAGACTTAGTTTTTGGGTACCGTATTTTTCGCTCCATAAGACGCACTTTTTTTCCCCAAAAAAATGGGGAGAAATGTGGGTGCGTCTTATGGAGCGAATGTAGCAGCTCTCCCTCTCGCGCGCCGTCCCCCGCCTCCTCCCAACTCCGCCCAATCAGCATGGTGGTGTAGGCGTGTGTATTCTGCCGGCGGAACTTGAGCTCCCTGCCGGTCTGCTGTTCCCGCGGTGCATCTTGCTGCGAGGGTCGCCGCGGCGCAGGTCAGACATCACCTGTTTGACCTGCATGGGCTACGGAGGCCCCTCCAGTTCAAACAGATCCCTGCCGGTCTGCTGTTCCCGCGGTGCATCTTGCTGCGAGGGTCGCCGCGGCGCAGGTCAGACATCACCTGTTTGACCTGCATGGGCTATGGAGGCCCTTCCAGTTCAGATGGCTGGCATTTGACCTGCGCCGCGGCGACCCTCGCAGCAAGCTGCACCGCGGGAACAGCAGACCGGCAGGGATCTGTTTGAACTGGAGGGGCCTCCGTAGCCCACGCGGTTCAAATAGGTGATGACTGACCTGCGCCGCGGCGACCCTCGCAGTGAGATGCACCCGGAACCGGCAGGGAGCTCGGGCTCTGCCGTCGGAGGCTCTCACTTGCAGTCCAAAGTAAGAACTTCACTCGTTGTGGTTTGGATGTATTGGAGGGTCATGGGGGTGGTATACTGCCTGGGATGGAGGACACATGACACAGACCAGCAAATAGAATTACTGCCTGTGCTGATTAAGTGACTACCTGTTGAAATATTAGGAGCAATTGCTCTCCTAATCAATGTAATATAGCCCTGACTATTTATATTGAACTCTGGAGCAGTCATGAAAGTTTAAAATAACTGGTGTGAGAGAGATGTGTATGAGGGAGAGTCTGAGTGTGTGATGTCTGTGGGTATGTGTATATGTGAAGAGAGCTAGTGAATGTGAAAGAGCCTATGTATGTATGTGAGGGACAGAAAACCAGTGAGTGTGAGTACCTGTGTGGATGTTCTCTGCCTTACTATAAAAAAACAAAACAAAAAAAAAATCCCACGGACGGCCACCAGGGGGGAGAGCCCATCATGGGGACAGAATTTTTTTTTTCTTAATTTTCCTCCTCTAAATCCTAGGTGCGTCCTATGGTCAGGTGCGTCTATAGTCGAAAAATACGGTACTTGCCAGGTTCTTATGGCCTGGATTGGCCACTGTTGGAAACAGGATGCTGGGCTTGATGGACCCTTGGTCTGACCCAGTATGGCATATTCTTATGTTCATGAACCCATGTGGTGTATACTATTCCCTATTTCACAAAGACTGCCACTATTAAAAACATCATTCAACAACACTGGCCCATTGTGTCATCTCTATTTCAGTATAGTGATGGTCCTATTTTTTCTAACACAAAACAGAGGAATTTGAGGTCTTGCATGAAATATTGAAGTCAGGAAGTTTTTTTAGTTGGTGAGCAGGGTGGACAAATAAGTTGTGGATCTTGCTCTGTATGTCCTTTTAACTTTACAAATGTTCAGTCATCCTCATTTAAAGTGTCCTCATCGATTACTGGGGCATTTACATGTCATTCTGAACGTGTGATTATGCAACTGTATGTCTGTGTAACTTGATTTACAATCGGGAAAACTAAAAGACAGGTTAAATTGCAAATTGAGCATAAAGCTGTATTAAAATAAAAAGCAAAATGCTCCATTAGTCGATCACTGGTACGCCAAGGACCATTCTATAGATGATCTAAAATTTCTTGTGGTATATCAGATTCGATCCAGAGATGGGTGCAATAAATCGCAGAAATTGTTAAGAATGGAACAGTTTCATTTTTCAGTGGCGTACTGTGAGCCCAGAGGGATTAAATAATCAAACTGATTGGTCTGCCCTTCTACAATCCATTAGGGTAATATGATTGATAGATTGCATTAGGAGATTTAAAGTTAATTATTGAGAGCTTGTTTAGCTATTTAATAAACATACTGGGGATGTCGAGGTATCTCGCTTGACTGTTGACATGGCCTTGTTATACTTCGCGTTTTCTGAGATTGGCAAGGTAATAGTTTTTTTTCATTCTATACTTGTTTTATATTCCATGATGCTTTATTATATTTATGGTTTAATTTTTTTTTTATTATTGCTTTATTAAATTTCACAGCTTGAGCATGGGTGGTGCTGAATAACGAATCGTGGTTTTACTGACATGTGTTTATTATTATTATATTGCATTGGCAATTTGAGGAAGATTTAAGTGAAGCTATTCTACAATTCAAGATAAAATATTTCACTCATTGTTGATAAATAGTGAAATATATGTTTTACTTTTCATTTCATAATGGGGTTTTTCATTGTAGAGATTGGGGTGAGTTATGCTTCCCCTGAAGAAGCCCTTTATGTGAATGTGAAACAACAAATTCCTTGTTGGGAACAGGATCATCAGATGTTATGGATCTGTTATGAATATTTATAGAAAGAGGAGGAAAAATTGAGACGTCTTCTTTATTTGAAATTTTTTAACATCACTTACCAAAGAAGTTGATTAAGTAGAAGAGATTTCAGCTTGATGGAAATTACTCTATACTGTAGTATTTTCTGACATTCTTTGGCACATATATCTGTATTTTTATTGCCTCTTGGTTTTGTATATGGGTTTAGAGGTAGTACGAGTGATAATGGATGTGTGTGGGTTATAGATATTTCTAGATATTGGGGATATTGGGTTGACACTTCCAGCTGCTCAATTAGAGGATACTTATAACTGTATAACAGATCATGTGATTTTGTATGTACATCTTTTGAGAAATAAAAGTCATTGTAAATGGTTTGCAAGCTATTTTATTATAAGCCTTATGCTTTCTCGATCAACAACGAGAATGAATCAGCTAGAACACATGGAGAGTCCCAAGCTTAGGGTTGCATTACAGAGCAATTACTTAAAAGACAACCCAGAGCCACCAGGTAGACAGAGGATTACTATGTTAGCCCACAAGGTTGAACTGCTTGTCCTAAATTACTTTCCCTTCCAGACATGCTGTCTACACAGCGAGATGTAAAAGTGTGAATTGACAACCAAGTAGCAGCTTTGCATAAGTCTTCAATGGAAGTGGCTCTGAGATTAGCCACTGAAGTCGTCATGACTTTCACTTGATGAGCCTTGATAAGAATGCACAGTATGTAAACTAGTAATACAATAGAAGGAAACACTACAATCTCTCATATCCTGTTATACTGCACACTGAAAAAGATTCCCTTAATCATATGAATAAGTATTAAGGATTCATAATTTCAAATGGAACAATTCACTTAAACAATCAAATACTATTAAAACATTTATTTATGTACAATATTTTGAAACATAATACAACATAAATCCCATTTTGCACAAATTTAAAATATGAATAATATACACATTTATATCAAAATACATTACATGTGATAAATGCTTTTCTCAAATATACCTTATATATAATGGATGCTTTTCACAAATATGCCATTTATTGTATTGCGAACCTCATATTCAAATATCATGCATGCATCATCCATTCACACCAATCAAGCAACACAATTTTTCAACCTCATTAAATCCCACAATCCTCATCTCTCAAATTGAGACATCTTGTGATTCTTTAAATTGATCCTGACTGCTGAATTTGAAGCTGCTTTTTATCTATATCTCATCTTCTTCTATACCCCGACCAGGGACCTTTGTTTTCCCTGAAGAGGGGGCTGAGAGAAGCATAAGCCGTAGCCGTATTTCACAATCTTCAGGACCCATTTGTCATTTGTGATGCAAGCAAACTCTGGAAGGAA
This sequence comes from Rhinatrema bivittatum, assembly GCF_901001135.1. Lineage (NCBI taxonomy): Eukaryota > Metazoa > Chordata > Amphibia > Gymnophiona > Rhinatrematidae > Rhinatrema > Rhinatrema bivittatum. The sequence goes on from NC_042631.1 coordinate 1,983,857, forward strand.
GACCTGGACATTTCCCCCACCAGCAGAAGCAGGGACGTGAGATTCAAAGATATCAAAACCTGAATTCAGGCTTAGAGCCTGATTTTAAAAAGTAATTACATGCTTAAAATTGGGTTTTACACATGTAAATGCACTTAACGTGCACATGGGCTTTTTTATATTGCTACAATTCATACCATTGAATTTTCCATTAAGATATTCACATGTAAATGCACTTTACACACATAAATGGCTTTTTAAAGTTGCTACGATAGTATGTTATATTTACAAGTGTAACTTCTTTTAAAATTACCTTCATAGGCTGCAACTGCTGCTGGGCCTTCAAGTTGACACCTTCTTCTGCCAACCCCTAGTGGGCTGCTGCTGGAGCATAGGAGGAGCTCAAGGATATTCAGAGCAGAAAGGACGTGTCTAGTTTTTATCTGCTAAATTTCTTTGCTTGAGTCCCACGGACCAGTCTAGAATGATTGACTTTTTCTCCCCTACCAGCAGATGGAAACAGAGAAGAAAAGCTTTACTGTACTGGCAGTCAGTCAGTCAGTACAGCCTGCAACCAAGCTAAAAAACATAACTCCTTACTTTTGAACTGGGGAAAGAAAACTACCAGTGAACACCCAACTTGAAGACTCATCCTATGAGGATTTGAGCACCAACTACATTCTGAATGTGTGCACACACAGACTTCTTTCTCCTTACATTTCTCCATACTTTTTCTTTTTTTTTTTAAGAACTGAAAATTTCTTTTGTGGGGCTGCTGAGGCAGCAACAGTAGAAAAATTGCAAACGAATTCAAATTAAAAACAAGGCTAAACATCAAAATATTTTGAGAGAGAGAGATTTCCGCACATGGCTCAATAAGCCTTTTACTGCCCTCTGACAGCTTGGTCCATGCTGACGCTATCAAATGAGGTCACCCACACATTTTGGCGAGTTCTATACTACTCTTGATTTTGTAAATCTCTATCATCTTCCCTCTCAGTCATCTCTTCTCCAACTTGAAGAGCTCTAACCTTGCCTACTTTCTATAGGGAAAAGAGATGGAATGAAGCATAAGGAAAGAGGATCTTGCAAGGGCCCTGCCTTGGTGGCCTTAATGTTGACAGAAATTATATTGTACATTTTCCTGTCTTTGGTAATAACCCAACATGCAGTGGTTGCAAGCCCAGCCTTTGTAAACAGCAGAAGGCACAACCATAACCAATGGAAACTAGAAAGAAGAGAACAGAAAGAGGACTGTGGCTCCACAATAAGACTGATGCATGGCGGAGATGAGCAGAGCTGTGTGGAGGCTAATTCTAGCCTCCACACAGCTGTGTTAGCTTTGTCCTCCCTCACCATCTCCGTCAGCCTGTTTGTGAGAAGTACCTAGAACTGCAAACGGAGGTTCCTGACGCTTTGGAACTATAAACATGAAACTTTGGTGGCAATGCAGGCACAGAGACACCAGTGACACACACAACTTTTTCACTATGCACATATTTTATTCAGAAAAATTTTCATTAAACAAAATAAAGTGTTTTCTACTTTAAAACTTACAATGAGTTTCTCTCTCCCCTTCTCTGCAGTTTCTCCTGCCTAAGTCACGTCACAATCTCGTGCAGGAAAGACAGCAAGCCATGAAGGACTGAGCCATCCCTGCACGTCTGAAAGCAGGAAAAAAAGTTGCAAGGCAAAACTTTTCTAGCAAATACAGAGAGCAAGTAAAATATCTGAGAGGGAAAGGGGAGAAAGATTTGTTATCTGATTGGTTTCACAAAGCTGCTTGAATAATAAACATACAATACCTGCAAAGAGAAGAGTAAGCAAAATCCAGGCCAGGTGTTCAGAAAAATTCACGAAAGACAGGCGAGACAGAAGCTCCTACGTCGTACACTCCCTACTTAAACTGGGGTGGCCGGCACAAGGCACTGGTACTGGAATGTACCGGATCCTTGCTAACCCCAGCATCAGCAGCTGATTATCGCATAGAACATCTTCCCAGCAAACATGTATGAACAACAAGTATAATATAGTATAGTATCCAATTCTGGGATGCTGGCTAAAAAAACCAAACAAACAATAGCTGTGTAGAATGATGTGACATAAGGATCATAAGGCCCATCTAGTATGTCTAATTTATTTCCTGGTGCAATGCCATAGACTCCCAGTTGATCAATGGCAGAAACATTTCCAGACTCATTTAGTCCAGGGCATAATGACAATTCATGACAGGCCCAGGTAACACTCCTCATGACACAGGGTGGCAGTCCAAGAAAGGTGATACTGTTTACTAAAGCATGAAAATCTATGGCACCAATGCCAAGACATGGCCATCTGTGGCACTATTGTCCATGCAATGGCATGGGATTTCACATCAGACCATGGCAAACTTCAACAAGAAAGTTATGAAAATCACTAAATTACAGGGGATCTTGAACCAGGAAATAAAATTTTCCACAGCAGAGAATTAAAACGCAAACTTATGTTCCTCAAGGGGTCCCATCAGAGCAATAGAGACTGCTCTGTAGCAGGGAGAGACAATGGGCAGGGTTTAGCTTCAATACTGATCACCTCCACAGCTTTCATCACTTGGGTCATGAGTTTTGTTATCCTCCGCCAACCTAGTTTCAGTAGGGCATGACTCTGACACTGGGGCACAACCCTCAGTGAGGAAGGCAGCTGCCCTGGGATGACAACACTCCTGCCCGGGGGTAACAGAAGGACCTCTGCAAGCTCACCTTTTCCCTTTTCTTTCCAAAATGGGTAGAAAGGAAGTAAAAGACAAAATGTATTCAAGCAATGCAGCAGAAACACTTGTAAAAGGGGCTTCTTTTAAGTCTGCTTCTGCATTCGGAAGGGAATGAACAGTAACTTGCACACCTTTGGCAGTCCCCTCCCCCCAGGTTAGTGGCTCTTCCCCCCACCCCCTTGGCTATGACTCCCCGTGCTTGAGAACAACTCCAAGATCAGGGAGGCGCGCGGATGCTCCGTGCCTTAGTCAGACTTGTCCTTCTTCTTTGGCGTAAAGGCCACCCTGTTGGCCACTGCAGAGCCCACAGCTCCAACGCCCCCCGTTACTACAGACACACCACCTTTCACCAGTCCCACGCCTGCAGCAGGGACACTGGTCACGGCACTTTTTGTCAGTTCTAGGCTCTTGCTGCCCACCCAGGCGACTCCCCCGAGGGTAGCACCAACAGCTCCTTTGGTCATGTTGAAGAGGCCGCCTGTCACTCGCCAGATGACCCCTGCTGGAGGATTTGGGTGCTCCTTGTCAGAGTCTGAGGAGAGAGAGAGAGAGAGAGAGAGAATATTCATCAGGTAAAACAGCTTCTCCTCTCCACACCATCTTTATGTTCATCTTATTCTCGAACAGAGAACTCTCCCAGCACCAAAGACATCTGAAGAAGGGACCTGTGTGGTCTCCAATGCTTGCATGATGCAGCATCTTTCGATTACTCTTACATTGATTCAATCGTAGGTATTATAACCTGCAAAAACTTACTCAGACCTTCAGCCTATTTTTTCTCTCAACATTTTCAGTTCGTTCTTGGCTACTTTTGCTAATTAACCATCAGCAACAGAGATTCTCGCCTTTGCTCTCATGACTCATTGTCACCTTGCACTTGATCCTGCAATGTTCTCACCGCAATGCAGAACCTGTGACATTACCAGTATTTCTGTGGCAATTATGGTGTAGTAAAAGCAGGTCACTACTCAAGTCTAGTACAGAGGGTGATGACCATGGGGGCGAGAAATTTAGAACACTCAAGGAAAATACCTCTTTAAAAGATCACGTCATGTCTTCCCTCTACATCTGAATGCCATTTCTTGCACTTTGCCCCAAGCTTGTGAGGGAAAGCCAGAAGTGAAAGGCATACAGCCTTCATCATCTGCTCTGCCCCAAACTTACTGAGCTCTCATCTAAGAGGTGGGAGCATGGGTTTGGCAGCCAAGCACCCATGGAGCTGCTCCTCCCTCTCGTAAAGCTTCTGCTCACACCTGTCCTGCAGAGATGCACAGCATGAGCGATGTTCCCAGCATTACTTATTAACAAAATAAAGATAAACCCAATCCCCAACAGGCAGGCTTGCTGCCTGATTATGAGAGCCTGGAGCTTGCTTGGGAGCTGGGAGGGGAGGGGAGGTACCAAACTTGTGTTCATCCTATCTTGTAGCAAAGCAGATATTCTAAGAGAATAGATAAAATGAATGAGGACTTGAAAAACAAAACAACCTCTAATAGTAGTCCTGGGTTTGGGGAATGTATTTCATAAAAAACTGCAAAATCGTACAAAAATCCAGAGGCCACATAGAAGAGAAAGAAGTGGCAGTCCCCAAAACAGGAAAGGGATGTGGAGGTCATCAGTTCCACTGATAAAGCGATAGAGAAGGCAAGTAACGAGGAGTGAGAAGACTGCCCCGTGCTAGGGCAGCTTTCAAAGCAAGCTCCGTGGTTGGAAAAGCCTTTTGCTCATGTTAATCTGTTTTCCCTCAATGTGGCAAAAAGTCCACATTTTCTTGCACAATGTGTGGACTTTTATTCACAGTGAGAGGAGACATTCCTGGGTGGGGGAGAAAGATACACATGTAAATCACATTTTGAAATCTACGTGTGTATTTTTCCAGCAGAATTCTGCCCACATAAAAAGCAGATGCAAGTGACTGCTCGCCCTGGATACCTGCGGCGTTTCAAGTGATAGTTCCTTTGAAAATCGGTGCAAAGACATGGATGAAAAATGCATGCAAACGTTGCATCAATACATGGTGAGAATAGCATCCCCTGTGTGTCTAAAAGAGAGGTAACTGTGGTGGGATTGCTTGGCAATAGTGATCATAATATGATCACATTTGAATTAATGACTGGAAGGGGGACAGTAAGCAAATCCACGGCTCTAATACTAAAATTTCAATAGGGAAACTTTGATAAAATAAGAAAAATAGTTAAACACAAAAAAAAACAAACAAACAAAAAAAAACCCAAACCTAAAAGGTGCAGCTACAAAGATAAAAAGTGTGCAATAGGCTTGGGCATTGTTAAAAAATACCATCCTAGAAGCACAATCTAGATGTATTCCACACATTAAGAAAGGTAGAAGGAAGGTCAAATTATTGCCAGCATGGCTAAAATGTGAGGTGAAAGACTATTTTAGCCCAAAGATTTTCATTCACAAATTGAAAGAAGGATCCATCAGAAGAAAATAGGACAAAGCATAAGCATTGGCAAGTTAAATGTAAGACATTGATAAGACAGGCTAAGAGAGAATTTGAAAAGTTGGCCATAGAGGCAAAAGCTCACAATGAAAACTTTAAAAAATATATCTAAATGTTATAATATCTTATGTTCTTATGTTCAGCAAGGGAATTGGTTGGACCAGTAGATGATCGAGGAGTTAAAGGAGCATTTAGGGAAGATAAAGCCATCATGGAAAGATTAAAAGATTTCTTTGCCTCTATATTTACTGAAGAGGATGTTGGGGAGATACCCCTTCAGGAAACTGTTTTCAAGGGTAAAGTTTCAGATGAACTGAACCAAATCACTGTGTACCTGGAAGATGTGGTAGACCAGACTGACAAACTGAAGAGTAGTAAATCACCTGGTCCAGATGGTATACACCCCAGAGTTCTGAAAGAACTAAAAAATGAAATTTCAGACCTGTTTCAATTAATTTGTAATCTATCATTAAAATCATCAATTGTACCTGAAGATTGGAAGATAGCCAATGTAACCCAGATATTTTAAAAAGGCTCCAGGGGTGATCCGGGAAACTATAGACCGATGAGCTTGACTTCAGTGCCGTGAAAAATTACGGAAACTGTTATAAAGAATAAAAACACAAAAGATTTAGATAGACATGGTTTAATGGGACATAGCCAGCATGGATTTATCCAAGAGAAGTCTTGCCTCACAAATCTCCTACATTTTTTTGAAGGGGTGAATAAACGTGAACCGGTAGATGTGGTGTATCTGGATTTTCAAAAGGCATTTCACAAAGTCCCGCATGAGAGGATTCTAAGAAAACTAAAACATCATGGGATAGGAGGCGATGTCCTTTTGTGGATTGCAAGCTGGTTAAAAGACAGGAAAGAGAGTAGGATTAAATGGTCAGTTTTCACAGTGCAAAAAGATAAACAGTGGAGTGCCTCAGGGATCTGTACTTGGATCGGTACTTTTTAATATTTTTATAAATGATCTGGAAGGCTACAAAGAGTGAGGTGATCAAATTTGTGGATGACACAAAATTATGCAGAGTAAAATCTCAAGCGGACTCTGATAAATTGCAGGCGGACCTTGCGCGAATGGAAGATTGGGCTTCTAAATGGCAGATGAAATTTAACATGGACAAATGCAAAGTGATACATATAGGGAAAAATAACCCTTACTATAGTAACACTATTTATTTATTTAAGGTTTTTATATACCGGCATTCATGATAAAATCACATCATGCTGGTTTACATTAAAACAGTGGTGCATAGAAAGAAAAAACAAACTGGAACTGTAGTGCGGAAGAAAGCAGTTACAAAAAACAGGGATGCTTAAACTGGGAGAGGAAGGAAAAAGAAAAGGTTAACTATGTTAGGTTCTATCTTAGGAGCTACCACCTAGGGAATAGATACAAGTGTCATAGTGGATAATACATTGAAATCGCCAGCTCAGTATGTTGTGATGATCAAAAAAGCAAACAGAGTATTAGGAATAATTAGGAAGGGAATGGCAAATTAAACGATGGATGTCATAATGCCTCTGTATCGCTCCAGCAGATGAGAAAGCATCTTGAATACCTTGTGCAATTCTGGTCACCGAATTTCAAAAAAAGATATAGTTGCACTGGAGAAAGTACAGAGAAGGGTGACCAAAAAAAGGGGCTTGGAATGGCTGCCCTATGAGGAAAGGCTAAGGTACTTAGGGCTGTTCAGTTTGGAGAAGAGATGACTGAGGAGGGATATGATAGAGGTCTACAAAATCATGAAAGGATTGAACAAGTTAATGTAAATCTGTTATTTACTCTCTCAGATAATAGAAGGACTAGGGGGCACTCCATGAAGTTAGCAAGTAGCACATTTAAAACAAATCAAAGAAAATTCTTTCACTCAGCGCATAGTTAAGCTCTGGAATTCAAAGGATGTGGTTACAGCAGTTATTGTAACTGGGTTTAAAAAAAGGTTTGGATAAGTTCCTAGAAGAAAAATCCATAAACTGCTCTTAATTAATAAGCAATAGTAGCTTGAGATTTATCTGTTTGGGTACTTGCGACTTGGATTGACCACTGTTGGAAACAGGATGCTGGGCTTGATGGACCCTTGGTCTGACCCAGTATGGCATGTTCTTATGTTAAAAAATTGAATCCTCTCAATCCATACCCTGCTTCGATAGAATTCATATAGGACCTAACCTTTGGTTTTGTGGATAAAGAAGCTTAAAGATGGGATTTGCTTGGGAATCTGCTGTATATTATAAGATGCAGACAATTATTTTACTGTCACCTACTTATAGTAAAGGAGGATTTTTCCTGCTAAAAATGCTTCCGGGTAAGATTCACTATTTTCAGATTGTGTAAGAATCTGTCACTTCACATAGCCTGGTCACTCCTAAAACAATTAATCAGGAAGCCTAAACAAAATCTGGGGTTATTTACTTTAGAACAAGAGACATTTAAGAGGAGATTCAGTTCTAGTACACAAATATTTCAATGAACTCTACAAGGATCTTGCAGGAGACCTCTTTACCAAAGCAAACAAGGGGGCAGAGGTTTCCTGTAAGATTAAGAGGGGGTAACAGCTATCCCCACTTTCAAAAGGAAGGCATAATGTTTACTCTGAATACAAAAACAATAGAACACTGAGAGCAGAAATCGGGATGAATGGAGCCCTAAATCAATTCCTGAGGAAAATGGAAGAGATCTTGGAAAATATGAAGATAGAGCTACACAGGCGGGAAGAGGGTAAATCCAGCAATTTTCAGCCACTTGCCAGATTTGGGGTCAGGAGGAATTTATTTTTATTGCCATAGAACTGGCTGCCGATGCACGGGGTTTACTCAGCTCCTAGATTACCACACAGGTTGGGTTTGATGGAAGTCTGGTCTGCTTTTAATCTGACAAAGCAAATAATACAATAAGAACGAGTGGGAACTGAGAAATTCTGAGTATATTGTAATAGTCTAAAATGGAAGGGGCTGTATAGATAAAAGTTCCACCCTAGCCTGAGCACAGAATGAGTGAGGTCCTACCAGCAGGGGTCAGAGGTTAGGGACATCTCACCGGTACAGAATGAGGGAAGTACAGGGTCAGACACTGTGACCAGTTCTGGCAACCACACCTCAAAATGACAGTGGGAAGAGGTAGATAATTTAAAGAAGGCTCACCAAAATGGAATATGGCCTCCACTGTGGGAACAATTTTGAAGTCCTGCATACAGCTTGCAGCACCTGTAAGCTAATTTTTAAAGGCAAACTCCCCAGCTACAAAACTACAACAGGCGCAAAATAGGCAGGGGGATGTGAAAATGAAATGCCCGCACATACAGGCCGATACAGTAAATTGCGCTCCGGTGGAGCCCGCGATTGGCCGTGCATTTGACGCGCTATTTTTACCCCTTATACAGTAAGGGGTAATAGTGCATCGAAAATGCGCGGCCAACCCCCCGAAACTAATAGCGCTCGCAACATGAAAATGCATGTTGATGGTCCTATTAGTCATTCCCACGCGATACAGAAAGTAAAATGTGCAGCCAAGCCGCACATTTTACTCTCAGAAATTAACTCCTGCCAAAGGTAGGCGTTAATTTCTGCTGGCGCCGGGGAAGTGTACAAAAAAGCAGAAAAAACTGCTTTTCTGTGCCCCCTCCGACTTAATATCATAGCGAAATTAAGTCGGAGGCCCTAAAAATAAAAAAAAAATCAAAAATTAAAAAAATAATTTTTAAATCTGCCCGCGACTTGTGGGTTGGAAGACGGATGCTCAATGCCGTTGTCCGGTTTCTGAACCCGTGGCTGTCAGCGGGCTCGAGAACCGACGCCGGTAAAATTGAGCATTGACTGTCAAACCCGCTGACAGCTGCCGCTCCTGTCAAAACGGAGGCGCTAGGGACGCACTAATGTCCCTAGCGCCTCCTGTTACCGCGGGCCCTAATTTACATACCCGGCCTTCCTGAATCGAGTGGCCTGTGTGCTCGCCGGCTCTCCCGCGCGTTTTTCTGTATCGGCCTGATATTTTGGCAAGCCTGCATTTGAACAGCACGGATACTTTTGGTGCTGAGGGGAAGGTGGTTTATTGGGATAACTGCTTAAGGATCATTTTCAAAGGGTTTAGATGTCTAACGGAGGAGGAATGAACAGGATTTTGGCCTCTTTAAAACAGTTATATTTAGACATTTATTTTTAAACATCTAAATTAAGGTTCCTAAAAAGTGAACGGTTTTGGAGACAGACACAAGGCAGGGGAAAAAATGATAGATATTCAGCATGGATTTTCAGCAATAGGCATCTAACTTAGGTAACTGCATTTAGAGAAATGAACTGCAGGCCTAAGTTTTAGGGGCCAATATTTAGGAAAATTTCAGATGAATTTAGGAGCATAAATTCAGATTGAAAATCCTCCAAAATGTAGGGTTCTAAAAGTTAGGTGCAGCACTGAGCATTTTTGGAAATTTGACCTGTACATGGAAACATTCTCGCATCTAGCAGACTTCGGTGCTTTCAATACAAAGCAAGCTCAAAGACAAAGGGTCATGAAATGAAGCTGAAAGTGAATGTGAGAAAATACTTTTTCATGTACATTTATTTATTTCCATCAGAGTTCTAAGTGGCTACCATTCATAATAAACAGAGTAATACCTGGAAGAGACTTCCAGAGGAGACAGTGACAGCAGTGAAGCAGCAGTACAGTAAACCGGGTGCCGAGTGCTCCAAGAACACTTCTCATGCATAAAAAGTTCATCGAAGCTCTGTGTGCGCCATGAAATGCTGCAGGTTGGTGCAGCCACCACAGGGTGCCTGGCTTCTGAGGAGTCCGAGAGTACAGTGTGAATATTGCAGAGATGAATGGCTCGCTGTTAAAAAGCTGCATAATGTGACATAATGATGCATTCCCACAGCTCCAGATGCAGGGGTCCTGTCAGAGCTGCTCAGCATGGAGCCCCTGTCAGCAGACCCTCGCTCTGGAGAAAGAAGCGTCACAAAAGCTCAGCACTGCAATCTGTTAGTAGCTGCATGCAAACACTGCTGATAATTACTCTCCGCACCCTCGTTCCAACTGGCAGAGAAAGCAGGCACTGTTCCTTTCTAGGGGCCTGGTTTTGATATTTTTATTTAAATGCCCCTCCTCTAGTCGCATTCAGTAATAGATACTATGGCGCTCCGGTCACCTTGCTATTTATCATTAGAAGATCCGTGTGCGAGGCCTAGGCAAGGTGAATTAGAATGAGAAGCAGTCAGGAGCTGTGCAGCTTTGCAGTTAAGCACAGAGCGAGGCTAAGCTTCCTAAGCTCAAACGCCATCTTTGCCACTCTCAGCATGTCGTGTCATGTAAAGGCACTCGCTGTTATCGCTGCTTCCCTTTCCAGGCTGTGATATCTTTCATTGAACAAACATAAGATTTCTCCAAAGACAATGCTGTACATTTATTAAGGTGGACTTGGGGAAATCCACTGCTTATCCCTGGGATAAGCAGTTTGGAATCTATTGATCCCTTCGGATCCTGCCAGGTACTTGTAGCCTGGATTGGCCACTGTTGGAAATAGGATGCTGGGCTTGATGGACCTTTGGTCTGACCCAATATGGCAAATCTCATGTTCCTAGTTATTTCCAAGCATCTATATTCTGCCAGTTTACAGAATGTCCTCAGTGGAACATAACAGAAAAATAAAATGCAATACATAAAAAGAACAAGATAAAATGTAACTGCCCTTAATACAGCATTAACCTAGCATGATTCAACTACTCTGTCCTCTGCTTAAACCACACTGCAAGACTGCAGCTTTCTCCAGCACCAACAGGATTCCTAGTAGTCTGCTTCCCTTTGCCACGCAGCAAGGGATCTTTCAATCTGGCTGTAATGCAGGATGAAAATATACGAGGCTCCGCACACAAGTGCAAACAAGCAGAACAATTATTTGGCCAAGAAAAAAAATTCTTAGTTCAGTTTAGCTAGTGAAGTGGCTCCTTCTCCTGCAGTCGCCAGTCAGAAACCTGCAACTAACTGCAGGAACCTGTACACATCCTTAAATCTGTTCTCTGACCGCCTGCAGTTCACAGGATGAGGCCTTATTTGCTAGGCCCTAAAAGCACAATATTCCAGATGAGACCTTCAGGTCAATGGGGTGGGAAGAAAGGGAAGGTGAGAGAGAAAAGTGGTAACATGCTAAGTATGCAGAAAGCCAAAAACTGCGGCATGGAGAAATGTCTGAAACTATTAAGACATAACCAGAGGAAGCTGGGGACTGCTAATTACGCTGCGTACACTCAGTTTGTGCTCTGGGGTTCTCAGGGCCAGAAAGAGATTATGGGGAGCTCACTGCTTCCCAGCACAGCACAATTTATATGAAGCAAGCTATTTATATGGTGGCAAACATCTCAGGAAGAAGGTGCACTGGGCATGGCAAGAAGCAGAATCCACAGCGAAGCCAAGATAATGACAATATCGGCTTCTGGCATCCGCTCTGCATAGTATTTATTTATTTATTTAAACATTTCATATACCGTCGTTCCATGGAAAAGATCACAATGCTTTACAAAATCGACAAATAATGACGGATTAAGGAGGCAGTATTCATAAATAGGCATCTGCTCCTGGAGGTTTTATTGCAAAGTCTCTCTGGCTATGCCCAGCTCACCGTGCACTTATAGCAGATCTGATGCACTGCCCCCGAGACTGAGCAGGGAAGCCCCTCGCCCCGGGGAGGGAGCTCTGTCACTGGGTACCCGAGCTGGGGAGGATTGGATTCATTCTGAGCAGGAGGGGAAGTGGAGAAAGTGAAAAGAGATGAGAAGGAAGCAGGAAGAGAGCGCGAGAGATGGGCTGTAAGCTCAGACACCACGGGAAGGTGAAGACAAAGAGAAAGGGGTTCATTCTGTGTACGACCTTTCCAGCAGGCTCATCTCCTGCCTTTCTGCTCCAAAGGTCAATGCTGGTGGGGAGGAGGAGGAGAAGAGGTAAAATCTCTCTCTTTCTCTTCTTCTTGCTTTTCAGGTCAGCTGTGGCTGTGGCTAGCACACAATGCAATATCAGATGTACCTTTTGCCTCAGGAAAAAAAAGATGGATTTCTCCGTAGAAGGGGAAATGAATCTTTCTGGGCCCCATCTTTATTGTCTGATAACAAAGACTGCATTTTATATAGAAATGTCCATAAAGCTACCTCTGCATGTCTCTTCCTGGGTGCGGGCGTATCTGGAGGGCTCTCTCTCTCTGCATGTGTCTGTCTCTCTAGCTTGTGGCAGGCTTTTGGGGGTTTCTGCTATAACCAGCTAGAAAACTGGCTCAGTGGTACTTCTGTGGGCTGCCATGTGATTTCCGAGCCGGGACTCTGCTCCCTAGGAGAAAATCTCAGCCATCACCCAATGGTGATACATGGAATACAATTGCAGATAGGAATCATTAGATTAGGCTCATTCAGTCTGCTCAATTTACTTACTGGTGCAATGCCTTAGACCCCAGTCCATTGCTGGATTTTTTTTATTTACAATTTCTTATTAACCAGTGTAAGGGATGGAGAATCTGTGTGCGTGTAAGGGAGGGAGAGCGCGTGTGCGTGTAACGGAGGGAGAGCGTGTGTGCGTGTGAGTGAAAGAGAGGATAAACTTTGTGTAACCCCCCCAGGTACAGGACAATCTCAGGATAACTAGAAATCAAAAGATCCCAGATATAGAGAGAAGGGAAGCTTTTATTTTTTTTATTCTTATTAACTGCTGGATGTTATTTGATGTGTATTGTTCTGAAATATTTTAATTGCCTTTTGAGAACTTTTACAATTTTTCCTTAAGTTTAATTATTGAATGATCTGTTAGCTGTTTAGAAATACTTATTCTGTTAGTATAGTTTTACTATTCTGACTGTTGTGTTTATTTTTTGATTGTTTTATAATGAATGATGGTGTTTTTATTTTTCTATTTTTGCACTGCATACAGGGTCTGGCTTCTTGTGGTTTCCAGTTCAGTTTTTGCCTGCATGTTTCTTTTCATACTTTATTCTGTATTTGGTGAGGATCCATTGAGGCTCTGTACAGGTGACAGAGGAGAGGGATTCTGCTAGAGTGTAGTTTCTATAGCAGCCTGGCTTCTTCTGTTTTCCTAAGAGGAAGTCTAATGGTGTTTTAGGACCTGGTGTAATATTTGCAGCGGTGCCTTTTCTTACGTAGGGTTATTATTGTTTGAGTGCTGGCATTTAATGCTATTTTGGTATGAGAGGTTTACTCATGGCTTTCTGAGGACTAAGGCCATATTGAATGCACTTTACAATAGGCCTAATACTATATGGGTTCCAAGTTTCTTTTTTACAGGATTTTCTAGTTGGCAGCACAGCAGTGCAAGTAAAAATAATATACATGTGATATTTTTACCTCAGAAGGCTATGAATATCTTTTTTCATGTAAAATCTATTATAAATGCACAATTTTTAATTATGTGGGGGTGCAAGGTTGTAAAGTTTGTCTATGGCACCTAATACCCTTGGCACCACCTGATGAGAGTCTGCCACACACAGACCCAACCATTCACCCAGCTCCCACTTCTCCAGGGGGCAAATGCTAGGGAAATGTGTGAAGCATGTGGTAGGGTTTCTGGGAGTGGGAAATATTATCTCTGCTACTCCTCTGGGAACTCTGACCCCTGCTTTCCCCCTTCTGCAGCCTCCTGTGCCATTTCACCCCTTGCTCAGACAGCAGATTGCCCCAAGTCACCCCTGAGTATGGAAATTATACTGAGCTCACTATCCCAAGTACCAAAAGTGATGGAGAGGGGAAAGAAATGGAAATTGCCCACATACTGTAGCTGTAATAAAATGACATTGTTCCATCTTATGCGACAGCTGCCTAACCTGTCCCCTTCAGCCCCTGCAGGGGTGAGGCAGGTATTGCTGTGAGGGACACTGGGTTATTAAACTAAGCAGAACTTTCTGTGATAACTCGATCTGCATAGAGGCAAGGGGCCAAGGGAAGGCATCTTAATTTCTGACCTTTCTAAATTTCCAATTTACTGAGAGATTATGGCAAGCTGTTGATAATTTCACTGCTTACCTGTAGCTAGCAGGGGAAGGCAATCTGCACCCCTTTGCCTGTCACTTCTGCAAACTCTTTCTATAATTGCTGCTAGGAGTTTGAGCAGCTGGGGAGGAGAGACAGAGCAGAGCAGCTGAAGAGGCCTAGGCTCCTTCTGCTCATGCAGAAGATAACATCATTCAGTGCTGCACCAAACTTCAGTACTGCTCATCTTGTCATCTGAGAATGGGACTAGGTAAAAGGAGATTACAAGTTGTCTTTACCCCCTAACTGTAAGAATGCGGGATCAGACACAAGAGGCAGGCGGTTTCCTATCATCTCCTTCAAACTAGCTTTGGAGATTCCTCTCTGAAGTGAGAGTACTATAAGGGGACAGGGAAGCTTTAAAAATAAAATCTGTTCCAGTGCCCTCACAAGATGTCCCCTAAAACATACAAAAGATCGATCTGGAGGTAAAGTCTCTCTCAGATAATGGAAGGACTAGGGGGCACGCCACGAAGTTAGCAAGTAGCTCATTTAAAACAAATGGAAGAACATTCTTTTTCACTCAGCGCATAGTTGAGCTCTGAAATTCACTGCCAGAGGACATGGTTACAGCAGTTAGTGTAAATGGGTTTAAAAAAGGGTTGTATAAGTTCGTAGAGGAGAAATCAATTACGGTAATTAATTAGACACAGCCAGGGATGGAAATTAACGGAGAAAAGAGGTGCCAGACAAAACTTCTGCTTTCCTTGGGAGCATGCTTGGTTTTGGGTCTGTTTCCTTATTTTACTTTTACAAGCTCTTTACTTTGGGGAAGGCAAGAGAGTGCTTTTTTTTGTTTTTTGCTTTTCTTGTTTTTTCTCTTCCTTCAGCCTTTATCCACCTTTCTCCCCACTTTTTGGCTTTTTGCGGTTCTGTAGTCTCTCCTGCTTCGTGTGGGCACCAGACAAGCACAGGGATTGAGGGCAGGCCATATCCCAAAGCATAATTTGGAATTCAAAGAAAGTAAATTGAGGCTAGGCATAAGGCATGTCAGCTGCTCAACTCTACATTGCGGTTTCCTAGTCTCAGAACATGTCAGTTTTCTAAAGGCAGCTGGACCTTTTTGACTTTAACAAATGCTGGAGGAGGTCCTGGCACCTACAGCAAATGCATTCTAAATGCCTATGGAGTCACTGCTGTCTTGTCAAAAATGAATGATGAGAACTGTAGTCGGTATCTCAGAAGGTGATGTGAGCCTGCTCGCTATACTCACTTGCTAAGACTAATTTCTCTGAGAAGTAGGCTGGGGGATGAAGGGGAGCCAAGCCTGGCTGTGAAGCTTTAATGTTAGCTTTCTGCCCCCTTGTCTTTCAATGTGATAGGATGGCAGGTGACATCCTGACCTTTTCCCTAATGCACACATGAAACTTAACTGAATTAATAATCCTTGGCAGAATTTCAAAAAACCTGGCTGACAGCAGTTTGCAAAAGTAAAAATTGTGAAAAGACATCTCAGAGCATATCACAAGCACACAGATCAGCCTAGTCGAGGCCTGCAGTGCACAATGCGACTCCTTCTACTAACTATACCCAGAAGACAGTGTAAATGGCGCTCTAGCCAGCTATTATCCTCCTACAGAGGGAGAGCACACTTTCTCGCCTTTTGGTCTTTCGAAATAAAGACATGTGATGCTTGATACAGCGTAAGAGACAGGAGCAGACCAAACAGATCCAATCCATGCACCAATTAATAGGTAGACTTGAATTCCATGTTTCAGGTCTCCCTGATATTTGGGTCTTATCAAGACTGGTAATTTAATCTTAATTCTGGAACATGATCTAATAGATCTCCTGTCCTGCTCGAGAACTGGAGACCAAAGAAAAGAAGAGAAATATCAAAGTATCTTCAGAAACATGTGAACATTTTGAAACATGGAATTGAAAGACTTCACTGCAACAAAAAGTTGAAAGAATCAGCAAGCAGCAGCTTCTCAGACAGGATCATTAGGAAACACTTAATATAATTAGCATCTGTAGCCAGATGCAGACACAAGAACTCCCACATGAAAAGCAACAGACAGAGAACATTAAAGAATCAGTACACGGGACCCTAAGTGATCCTTGAGCAGGAGAGATTGTAACACGAATTCTGCCCTCACGTGTACAGCTGCAGGAAAGAAGAGAAGGGGAGATAGGATACAAGCATTCAATATACTACAGAAAGATACCATTTTCCAAAAGGATAAGGAATCCTGATATGAGCCAGGAGGGGTGCTGGATGTCTCGAGTGGCCATGGTGACAGAATTTACACACAGAGGGCGGTGGTAAGGTTGAGAGGCTGAATAAAAGACCTGGAATTTACATTAATGTAACAGAATACAAGCCCACATCTAGGGGGAAAAATAAGAAATGATGTAAAGAAAAACAATTTCAATCATTGCAGCTATAATTACATACAAATGACGACTATACCCTGCTATGTAACTATCTGTAATAGCCATTGAGGATTTGTCAATCAAAAAGATCTCCAAATGAGCTGGATCTAGGAACATATACCGTTTCCCTTGGTAAGTTACCAAACACTTAGCGGGAAACTTGAGGAAAAAAGTAGCACCAAGTGAAGTCGTGCGCTGGTTGTATGAAAGAAATAATTTCCTACGAAGCTGTGTTTCACGGGACACATCTGGGAACATAAGGACCTTTTGCCCACAAAATTCTACAGATTTAAATTTAAAATATTGTTTAAAAATCAGATCCTTATCCATAACCGCTACAAAGGTAACCAATAAGGTATCTCTTTTAGTGATATCTTGAGAGACACAGCCAGACTATTATCTAGTACTAGATTATCGGAGTCCCCTCAGGACCCTGCACACGAGCATTTAGATAACTTAAATCTCTTTATCCTGAACTATTTCTAAAACTTCACTAATATATTTCCTAAACAGGTGACAATAATCTAATTTTAGGAAAATTCACAAACCTTAAGTTCTTATTTCTCTTAGCATTGTCTAATTTTTCAATTCTATTATGTAGATATAAACTAATACTCGACGCAATAACAGATTGTATATTATTAGTGCTTTGGTTAAGGGTTACCAGTTGTCCCTCTATTGCAGCTGTTCTATGTTCCAAGTCCAGAAACGTTTTAGAAGCTTTTACAGTATAATCAAGATAATTGGGAGACAGGTTGAAAAAAAGCAGCCTCCATTCGCGAGACTGCTCTCCAAATGTCTCTTAGAGTTACATTCTCTGGTTCTTCCGGATCACCTGGTAGATGTAATTTATTCTCTGGAAGCTGAATAACTGGTTTAGGGATCAAAATCAGTAATTCAGAATCTTCATTTTTCAATTGCTGCTGGGCATTGGTCTGGATAACTAAATCCTGACTCTGAGGAATTGGAGTACTAGTAGAAGTTGATGATACTCAACTTGAGAGCGTTGTTGAGGCTACAAGTTCAATAAATCTACATTAGTTAAAGTACCAGATGCTGTGAAACCCACAGATGATACCAAATGAGGTGCAGGGGGAGGAGTCCTACTATCCATACTTAATGTAAGCTCACCTGAAGTTCCAATAATTCCACTTCACCTTCCTCCCTAGGAGTGGTTGTTCCCTTGAAGTGGTGATCCAAGGGCCCGGTTATGGGTGGAGTTACCTGGGGAGCTGAAAAAAGCCTCCCCTTTCTTTTCCTCCCCATTCCGACAAAAAAAACCAAACAAAAAACCTCAGAAGGGGCACGACCCTTTTGGCATGCAGCTTCAGTGCGCCACAGGCACGTCGCTTAAGTCCTGTTGTACGTCGGATCTCGGGTGACCTCCTCCATGCCTGTTGGTTCGGCCTGAGGCTCAGCTGCACAATCAAAGGTAATCCCCACCAGCAATTCTTTATAGAAAGGAAATAATGTGCTGAGAATGTCCTAGATGGCAGAGTGGTAGGGAGGGAATTTGTGCATCATGGATGGCAGTTTTAATTAAAGGGTTAATGACAATATTTATAAGAATGTTTTATACAATGATATTTTTATGGATTTATGGTATTTGTATTGCTTATGTATAAGTGTAATTTATTGTAACTTGCTCTGGGATTTCTGATGTGTAGCAGGAAATCAAACAACTAATAAACAAATAAATCTACTGTATTACTATGATAAGTAGAGGAGGGAAGAATGAATGAATTAATGAGCTGATTAGTGTAAAACGGCTGGACTATTGCTAGTATCTACATCCTTCACCCAAGGTTTACCCCTGGAAACTGGGATAAGAAACCAATTTTCCCCCTCCTCATAGGTGTCACATGGGTCATGGTTTTCATGGCATTACAGCACGTCTCTCCATTTTGCAGCTTTCTTTCACAAGCATTAAACCACAGAAGAAAGCCCAAGGAACATTATATACAAGCAAATGATGTAAGAGCACCTCATGAGTGATACATGAAAACCATTTGACTTTGTTACTTCTGGATCATGGCTGATCAATTTTAACTTCTCACCAGGGTCACCAGGTTTTGCCTCATTGCATGCATGGATTTGTAGTTCTGATTTCCCCATGTACTTCCCTAGGAAAATGAGAATTACAAATTCAAATCCATGCATACAATGGGGAAAACCCAGGACTGAATCAGCCCATCTTGGTTGACTTCAAGTGACATTTCATGGTTTTCAAATTCAGATTCTGCAGCGTACCACTGCTCGAAGTATATCCTTTATGACAAACTATTGCATGATGATGTGCTCTCAGTCAAGAATAGGAACACCACAGCATGGGCTTCCAATTGTATTTTCATGCCGAAGAAATCAACTGCATGAAAAAAAAAATGATTTGTACAGGACAACAAAGAGATCAGAGCTCAGAATTAGCATGCATGGATCTTGCTTTATTGCAGCACTTTTTTACTTTTTACCAGTATAGCAAGAAATAGTACCCAACATCACATCCAGCTATTCCCTACTTGTTTTTCCCTGAGACAAAACTTATGTAAATTTGTAATTATGCATTATCCTTTTAAGTTACATAAAGTACTCCTTTCTAATATCTTTATAAAGTTGACACCTAGTAATCTATTGTACCTAATGTACTTAATGTATTTATCCTATGTATTAATTTTAATGTAATCATCTTATTTCTACTTTTTTTTCATTTTTCTTCTTCCTCCCATCCCTGTTTGCATTCCCATGTATCAATTCTTCCTCTGCTCTAACTTAACTTTGTTATAATCTCCTAATGACCTTTCTTAAGTTGAATATTAATTGTAAAGCACTGCCGCTATTTTCTATCTGTTCCAGCGCTGCTGCTAAGATTTTGTTGAATGTTAACAGACATGATGTTACTAAACGAATGGCGGTATATAAAGAACCTCAAATAAATAAATAAATAAAATAAATAGTAGTGTTACCTGATGTGCAGAAGACAAGAAAGAGCACAACAGACTGTACCATTAAAAGATGCCTTATCTTTTCTCTTTTTTAAAATCACATTAGCATTTTTTTCACAAGGTATTGTTTCAAAATTCTATTACCACTCATTAGAAGCTTTCACTTTGCTGCCAGTTTGCTAATCAGGGAGTTTGGGTTGTATTCAGTTCTTTTTTTTATTTCTTAATGGGAAGTGAGAACTTGTAAAATCAAACTCTATTAGCAATCAGCTTCTGAGATTATCAGCGTCCTGGTACTGAATGTGTCACAACCTCCATTTCTGCTTTGAAGATGCAGGGCCTTCCTTGGCACAATTAAGCTCTGGAATTCATTGCCAGAGGATGTTGTTAAGGCAGGCACTGTAGCTAGGTTTAAAAAAGGTTCGGATAAGTTCCTGAAGGCGACGTCCATAAACTACTATTAATTAATAGGGAATTGCCACTGCTTGTTGCCGGCATTAAGTAGCATGAGATCTATCTAATATTTGGATACTTACCAGGTACTTGTGACTTGGATTAGCCACTGATGGAGACAGGATACTGGGCTTGATGGCTCCTTGGTCTGACCCAGTTTGGCAAATCTTATGTTCTGATGACACTGATAACTGAGCTCTTTAATGAGTTGTCATAATTAAGGCTTTTCAGTCCTCTGAGAACTTATTCTCAATTCTAAGGCAAATATTTCTTTTAAGACACATTGTATCAATTGGGTTATTTCTTTACTCTCTTCTTTCTACACTGACCTATCCCAGTTCTTCTCTCTTCCCATACCCTATACCAGGATATCTTTTCACTGTTTTTGGTGGGATAAAGTAGGCCTCTTCCACGAATCTTGCTGAGCATCTACAGGCTCTGTTTGTAACCCTGATGTACTAGGCAGACACTCGGGAGCTGAATGTGCTGGAGAGGGTGTTGGAAAGCTGGCCAACCTATTCTTAGGGATATTTGGGGGTGTACGGTAAAAATGAGGGACCTATCAAAGTTCCACTGAGATGCACTGACAAACATATTTGGTCTGGAGAGGTCATGTCTTATACCACCACTGTATGATTTCCTTGTTGGTCCAATCAAAGGGTAAAGAATCCGGTTAAACTGTTGCAGGAGAGAGAGATTTTACTAAAACAATGTTTTGAAAAGATGGGAAGAAAAAGAAATGAGGTATTTGCAGACCTAATTTAACTTAAAATCCCATCAGGCAGGACACACTCAGGAGCTTCACTTGTCATTCCAAAATCAATTCTAGAAAGGCTGAAAATCATGGCACTCTGAATCAATAAGAGAAAGGCAGCAGCCCTGCTTATAATTCAAGGGTAGTCTTTTCCTCTGATGTTAGCTCTTAGACAGGGTTTGCTTCCCATGAATTATTTCAGATAGAGACACTGTCTCGTCTCTCTCTTTTCACGTCCGATTGGCTCCAATACTGGGACTTGCTGATTTTTCTTTTGCTCTCTGAGGAAGCCTCTGGTTCCTGATTTTTTTCTGACAGATGAAGGCGAGGGAATGCAATGAGTTGCCCCCATTCCTCAGGGCTGCACCAGGTGACAAGCACTGAGAAGTTACTCATTTCTAGTCAGCTGAGAAGAGCCTTCCACAGAACATCAGACTAGCTGGTAGGGTCATGCCGGTAACCCAGTGACGTGCCACAGACACACACATCGCAGATCCTTTCCCAGCACGTCACTGACTTGTGATGTAAGGAGCCGCTCATGTTGGGCTTTAGAGGCTTCTGGGCTGGTAAGCGGCTGGAATCAGTGAAGCACCTGGAAACATTTAGCCAATCAGAGCCCTTGAATGGTGGGCGTGCCCCTCCCCCCCCTCTGGCT
Organism: Rhinatrema bivittatum; assembly: GCF_901001135.1. Taxonomy (NCBI): domain Eukaryota; kingdom Metazoa; phylum Chordata; class Amphibia; order Gymnophiona; family Rhinatrematidae; genus Rhinatrema; species Rhinatrema bivittatum. The sequence goes on from NC_042631.1 coordinate 2,005,250, forward strand.
CCAGTTTTGATCCGGTTCTGGACTTTCCCATTCACGTCTCTCAGATGACCTTGCAATAGACCCTCGTCTGTTCTGCGCAGTACCTGCAGGGTGTGAGCACTGCGTGGAAATTAAATAGTCGTAGGTGTTACATCCTCTCCTCAATCGTAACACACATTATTGAATACTGGACTGGTCTATAACTTGTGTGACTAAGGTGCTAATATTCAAAAGCAATTGCGTAGAAAATATTTTTTTACACAAAGAAATGGGCTTTTGTAAAATTTCCTACCCAATATGCATATATTTACCCAGACTAAGCAAAGGCATTCCTGAGGACAGAAGCCAGGGTCATTAGACTTACACACTTGCTTTTGGATTTTAAAAAATGTGGGCTGAATTTTAAAAGCATTGCTTGCGCTAAAATGGCCACATATGCATGTATATGAGCCACGCGTGAGCGATGCTGCTAATTACATATGTATATGCACATGTATGAGGTAAGAAAAGGGGGCAGGGAATGGGTGTTCCAGGCATAACTCCATATTTAAAACCAGAGGCCACAGTGCGCGGCGGCGGCGGCTTGCTAGCCACGTAACTTTACTACTGCTCCTGATGAAGTGTAAGTCTGCAGATCTCACGTTTTAGGTCTAACTCGACAGGGTGAGAGGTGCAGGCAGAAGAACCAGAGAGGTCTGGATGACATTGAGATAGACTGGGTAAACTGGTAAAACTGGGAATGCTCCTCACGTGAGCATGTTTTAAAATCTGCTTACCTGTGCACATTAAAGCTGGCAAAGTCCTAAGGAAGATTCATGAAGTACACTTGCTCGGGTAATGGCTTAAAATTAGAAGCACACTTACACACAGTTGGCGTATTTTAAATTATATGTGCACAACTGCGTGCGTGATTTAAAGTTAGTGTATGGGCACCCATGCGCTCGTTTTATAGTTACCTTATTTATTTATTTAGAAACTTTTATATACCGGTATTTGTGGGGACATCATACCGGTTCACATAGTAACTGAAAAGATTGGAAAATACATTGCAACAGGGGAATGTAACTGGGCGGGGGGAAGAACAGAAAGGCAGTAGGAAGGATAGGAGAACAAGAAGGTAATAACCAAAACAATTTACAATGAAAGTCTCCTTAATATAAGGAGGTCACCTGAAAGGGGACTGCGAGGGGGAGTGGAAGGAGTTATTCTGTGTAAGCATGGTTGGAACAGGAGAGTTTTAAATTTCTTTTTGAATTTAAATGCACAGCGTTCAAGTCGCATGTGGACAGGTAGTGCGTAAATTTTCACTGAAAATGTGTGCAGAAATTTTAGAAAGGGTAACTTGTAATGCACTGAAGTTCACTCTGAAAATTGGTGTAACTTGTGCAGGATGTCACAAAATTACTTCCAAAAGCAAACTGCCAAGTGTAGCAGATCAAGGTGGGAGATTTTAGCCCAGTCCTGGATTTCGGATACTCTCATCCTTATGCATTTTGCTATCTGTGGCACAGATTTCATAGATGAAGCAAGGACTGGAAATACCACAATTCATTAGGATGCAAGTTCAAAAACCAGAACTGCTCAAATGACTCTCTTGAACTAAATCACTTGGCAACTCTGTAAAAGCCCTGCCTGGATAAAGGTAAAATAGAGGGCTTATCTGATCTGGGTCATACATAAACTGCCTGCAGCCAATAATTCTTGTAACAAACCACAAGTGTGGGTAAAAAACCATACAAGAATCCTTCCCAAACAATCTGTGCCGATTTTGGCGTGCACTGGAAGAGAAGGGATACACTGCATGCCATTGCACGAAGCAGAACGAGGTCAATGAAATTAGAATTTAATTGCTAGCACCAGTAAAATGCTTCTGGGCCCTGCACAGCTTATAAGTATCACGTATTTATTTATGTAATCAGAACCAGTAACCAGGTAAGAGAATCTCACTGAGGAGTGCTGCGCAAACAAACATGGCTGACTCTGCAGGAAAGACGCACAGCACAGGTAAGGATGAGATGCAGGTGAATGTGCACAGTGGCCATTCCTTTAATCTTCTATTAGTTTTCTTGCTGAAATTTGGTAAGCCATGATTTTAGTAGCCTCAGGTCCCCTACTCTATTGTGTGAGGATGGGCAGGAGCCTCGGTTTTACCTTTACAGCAGCCCTAGGTCCAGCCTGAAGCCCTGACAAGCTAGGGGTCCAAATGAGAGCACGCACAATTGCATTTCTGCAATTACAAGACAATCTGGCTAGGAATGGGACCCAGGTATGCAGTGCAGCAATGCCAAGCACTAGCCTGGAGTCTCGCAGGCTGAGCCTAACAATCATTTCCACTTCCCTCCATCTGAAAGATGTGGAGTTCATTCTTTCTGAATATCTCTAAAAGGTCAAATATTTTCCATGTTTCTGCTAAAGGTTGGGGTTTGTACTGTAGCCTGAAAAACAATGACATTTTAAGCATTACTGAACTTTTCCTTTTGCTGAGGAATTCCTTGGGGGAGGGGAAACAACCAGCAGAGACTGGATTGCAAATCTACGTCTCATTTTAAAGCACATTTTTTGCCCACAGTTAAGATATTGTAGGTGCACACTCTGCGGGTAGTTTGCACCCACGGATAATTAGCTACAAGGGCTGCAGACACAAGGTACCCACAGATTTTGTAGTCATACAGCCTGTCTGAAAGTTGCCCCTCATTAGACCAGAGACCATCGTGAACATTTACAGAACCTGGGAAGTTTCATGGTTATTTCTCATCTCTACTTTGGAATCTTATTATTGCTTTTCCCATTTTAGCCACACATACAAACTCTGTCATGCTAATAAAGCTTCTTGAATTGGAAATAGTGTAAGATAGATGGCAATTCTCTGTTCTTATCCAGAAGGAGTGCTCTATCGCTGCAGAATTTTGCAGCAGCTGAAGCCCACATAACTGATTTTTTGGCAACTCCATATATAAATAAGTTGCAATAATCTATAGATGTTAAAACAAAAACCTGCCTCAAGTATCAATATGGGGACCAGTACTTTTTAATATATTTATAAATGATCTGGAATAGGAAATGATGAGTAATGTGATCAAATTTGCAAATAAAATTATTCTCAATTGTTAAATGACAAGAAGAATGTGAGAAATTGCAGGAGGATATCCAAATGGCAAACTAAATTTAATGTGGACATGTGTAAACTGATGCACACAGGGGAACTTACACAATGCAGGCTCCATGGTTTTAGCATTTATTACAAATCTGTATTCTACACTCATTACAAGGAGGTTTGTAATGGATTACAAAGGAATAAAACATTCATAATAAAAGAACAAACCAAACTGCAATAAACAAATGTAATATATGCAAAAAGTGTCATGCTATCTGCAGCCAGTCCAAAGTAATTAAACGAGGATACTTCTAACAAGCTTTCTGATTAACAAGCTTATCAGTCCACATTATAAGCCTGTTTGAATAAATGCGTTTTTAATAACCTTTTGAACATATTATGGTTATCAGCAATTCTAACATGCCCAGACAGTGAGTTCCACAAAACACATCCTGGTGAATTCCAAATGGCACCTCTAATAATGCGCTATTTGCAGATCTTAAAGTTGGTGATGGCTTATATAAGTGCAGTACTGTGCTCACCAAGCAATCAGGATCACCATGTAAAACACGCTAAATTAAAGAGGCTAGTTTATATTGAACTCTGAATTCAATAGGTAACCAATGAAGTGAAAAAAAGCAGGGCTAATGTGGTCTGGAAAAGGAGCTCGAGTCAATATTCGGGCGGCGGCAGCTTTTGAGTGAGCTGCAATGGGTTCAGGGTACTTGCCTGTTAAACTGTTTGCAGTGCATTACAGTAATCAAGCCCTGGTAGTACAAGGGTCTGTACAGAAATCATTAGCTTCCAGAAGGGTACGTAATGTCTTCACCATTCTTAGTTTAGGAGTGAGGTAGCTGTTAAAGTCACCCTTAGGTCGGAGCACTGGGACACACCACTATTCAGTGTAGTCCAGTCAGAATCACATTTGCTGTGATCTGTTAGATAAAAATGAGGTGAACCACTCAATAACCATCCCTGAAATGTTAGGAGTCACCACTCAGGAAATGGATCTGGGCATCATGGTGGACAGTTCATTGAAATCCTTGGCTCAATGTGCAGCGGCAGTCATAAAGCAAACAGAATGTTAACTTTTGTAATAATTCCTAAGAATAAAATGGAGAATGTCATAATGCCTCTGTATTGTTCCATGGTTAGGTCATACCTGGAGTATTGTGTGCAATTCTGGTCACCACATCTCAAAAAAGATAGAGTTGAACTGGAAAAGGAACAGAGAAGTATGAACAAAATAATAAAGGGGATGGAACGGCTCCCCTATGAGGAAAGATACTGCACTGCATACAGAGTCAGGCTTTTTGGGATTTCCAGCTCAGTTTACATTTTTAGTATGTGCTGCATATGTCGTGTAGCGCTATAGAATTGTTAAATAGTAGTAGTAGTTAATCTGGATTTGGTGAGGGTCATGTGTAACCAAGGCGAGGTATTCTGTTAGGGTACAGCTTCTGTTTAGGATTTGGTGAGGGTCTGTGTACTCTGCATGTGTAACCAAGGCGAGGTGTTCTGTTAGGGTACAGCTTCTGTTTAGGATTTGGTGAGGGTCTGTGTACTCTGCATGTGTAACCAAGGCGAGGTATTCTGTTAGGGTACAGCTTCTGTTTAGGATTTGGTGAGGGTCTGTGTACTCTGCATGTGTAACCAAGGCGAGGTATTCTGTTAGGGTACAGCTTCTGTTTAGGATCTATAGCAGTCTAGTCACTTATTTTCCAATCTCCACTTCCCAATAGGAGGTCTATTGGTATTCTAAGGCATGCTGTTATATTTTCTGTGCTGCCTTTTCAAAATTAGGTTTGCTGCCATTTGAGTCCTGGGAATTAGTGCGGTTTGTGGTATGGTAGGTTTGCTTCAAAGGTGCTGAGTGAATTCTTGCTGGGCTTTGTGTTACTTCACAAAGTGCTATCATCTCTGCTGGAAGTCTGCGCCAGGAATCCACCATCCTCTCAGTGAAAATGTAATTCTCACATTTCTTTAGCACCTCCCTCCCATCAGCTTCTTATGATGACCAACTGTCCCTGAGTTTTTCATTCCTACTTGATTCTTTTGATTCACAATTACATACATTCACCTACAATCAAAGTTATGGCAACATGTTTATATCAAAGACGATTGAGTCTGACCAAATAAGGCCAGGGCAGAGTGAAATTTGTTTAATATTTATGTGGTAAACAGGATTATGTTTACAAAAACTACAAATCGAGACAATACATGACAGGAATGGCCAATAAAACTAGGAGGTTTCTTATGCAGCTACCTCCCCTTGCATTGCACTGTTGTTCAGCACTGTGGTCTGGACAGCTCCTCCAATCAATCAGTTTAGGAATTGTCTCACACTCACAGACTTTATTTAGGATTTTCAAAGTGAACTTCTGTGTATAAATTGGCATTGAAAAGTCATGGGTACCTGGCCAGGTGTGCACACATCCTTCCTTGGGCAGGTACATGCCTACTTTTAAAAATAAAAATGTGCGTGCGCGAGTGCCAACTCCACCCCTACTCTTGCCATCTGGAATGCCTCTACTCAGATGGCGTAAAAGCATGCACAAAACTGGATTGCAGGCGTACTTTTATGCGAACAGAGCTCTGGCTGTTTTTGTAGTAGCTATTTATATATGTAAAACCAGGTTTTATGGGGATAAATGACTGAAAATTAGCCCCAAAATGCCTTCTCTCCCCCTCCCTCCCCACTGAAAAAAAAAACATTAGATGGACAGCTCAAAATTAATATTGCATTTCAAATTTCTGAAACAAGATAAATGTAAACTGAAAAGTACTGTTGATACACTAATGTGGTTCCGGACTAGCAGAAGTGATTACTGAGAGAAAGTGGGGGGTTAGAAAATCAGCCCAAGGTAGAATTTGGAGAGAGAGGACGTGCTTTGCAGATCTCTCCCAAACAAAACCCAAAGTCCCTCTCACAACCTCCAGCAGATATTCCGTATTGTAACACAGTATTAACGGCAGAAAAGACCAAATAGTCAATGCAGTCTGCCCAGCAATCTTCTTATGGTAGTAATTGTCATTCCATGCAGGTTCTCCCCATGTTTCTGTTAAGGTTAATAAGTGTCGCTCCGTGCAGGTTACTCCCAAGCCTTATGTTAAGGTCAGTAATATTTACAATCAAACCAAGCAATTGTCAAATTCAAAACTAAATTGCTAGTACACTTCTTGATAATTCAGACAATGCTATTTGAATGGGCTTTGCTTTTGGATTTGGCCATACAAGCTGTTCTGTGCTTTTTCCTTAATGTCCAAGTATCAGTATTCTAGTCTAGAGCATAAATGTTGGCTGCTGTCTGAATCCAATTCCCCTTTTTTCTCCCTGCCGAAGCAGACAGCAATGTTGCAGTTGGTATGGGGTACGAGTCTCCATGCCTTGTTAGGGGTAGTAACCGCCGCTCCATGCAGGTTATACCCCATGCCCTCTTTTCACACATGTTCCTACCCACCTTCACTGGGAACACATGGCCCACTCTTCCTGACTCTCAGAAGCTGAAGCTACAGGGGTTTGATTGTTTTATTTTGATGTTTTTTGTTCATCATCCTTGCTGACCTTCATAGCAAGGGTTTTACAACACCTCCACATAGTCAGCATAGAGACAGACCAGAGAAAGGCAACCAAAAATGGTGGAAAGTCTACACCAAAAGTCCTATGAAATGAGACAAAGATCTAAATATGTACTCCCCAGAGGAGCAGACAGGCAAGGAAATCTCTACAAGGCATTACTAGTGTACAAGAAAAACTTTTAATGGAAATTAATTTCTAGAACAAGGGATCATGATAAGTGGGTAAAGCAACGTCAGGAAATATTTCTTCATGGAAAGGGTAATGAATGCCTGGAAATTCCTTTTGGAAAGGAAGCTAAAATGAAAGCAGACTTCAAGAAGATAAGAAGATCCTTAATTGCAAAAAAAAAAAAAAAAAAAGAAGTTAGTAGAAGCACAATCTAGCGGAACATGTTTAAAGTGCTCTCATAAAAGATTAAACGGGGTTACCAGAAATAATGCACAGCAAAGTGGGTGAAAGGTAATGTTAGAAATCTTACAGAAAACACAGACAAACCTGCAGCTAGTGGAGAATCCATAATGACCAAGTTCTAGTGGAAACACAGGCAACCAGACAGCCAGATTGTCAGGACAGATTTAATTAGCAGCTGGGTTGGTCTGGCAGACTGCAATAACAGGTCTGGCAGATTATGTGCTCCTTGTGTTCACCGCATTGGTGTGGTGAGATACTGTCTAGGAAGGCCAGGAGGCACTTGGAGGTAAGATATTTACACAATAGTCCTGCTAGTATTATTGGCTATTTAGATTATTACAACCTATGTGGTTAGACATTGAAAGGGAGGAGTGATCGGGGTGAGCTATATAGGGAATCTTGCATATTCAGTTACCCAGCAGGGTGGCGTACAATGGAGGAAACGGATTAGATGAGAGATCCTACAGTGCTCATGCTCCATGGCTGGCAGCTGGGATATATCCTTGGCAGTGGAGATAATAATAGCTGGGCATTGATCTTTTCTGTCATCACCTATTATGTTACTATATTTACTCAAGCAAATGGGAGAGGGTGCCAGCTACCTCCCAGCCAGCACCCGCTGCAGAAGCAAAAGCTTTTAAGTTCTATCCCCACCTAGCCAACCCCCCTCCTGAGCTTAGCTTAATAGCAAAATACAAGGACTTTTGTATGGAAAATACATCAGCTGTGTGAGCAGTGATATAACTCTGTCTAATCATACATTTATTTATAAAATCTATGCATTGCTTTCCAGGTTTAACAATAAAATCTTCCAAAGCAATATACATAAAAACATATAAAACAAAAAACATAAAAATTAACAACAAAATCATCTAAATATACAATACCACCCCTTCCAGAAATTAAATCAGCTCAGCTCAGATTGATCATACCCCAGACAGCATGAACCAGATACATTACATCTTTCTCCTCCTTAATCGACACAGGAAGATCATTGCATAATTTAGGGACTATGATAGAGGATGATCTATTCTGTAATTCTGGCACTCAAACATTCCATTTCCTCTCGGGATCTAGCATGGAACCTGATTTCTCATCTTAATCTGGGTCTCCCAGCTAACAAATGTAAGTCACTTTGACTCCGGGGAGAGTCAAAGTGACTTACACACACTGGATAAAAACTAATACTTGAGAGGCCAGAGGCTTTCTGAGTTCTGATGAAACAGAGTTGAAGGTTCACTGCATGACTCATGGCAAATCACTTAATCTGTTCCTAGGTCAACCTGACTAGGAGATGGGGTGAGAGTTGGACTTGTCTCTGTGTCGAGATTTCCTGGGCAAACAAATTATAAAGATATGAACGGGTACAGAGCAGACGGAACCTAGAACTAAATGCGGGGCTGTGTGATGTGCTGTATCACACTAAGGTCGGTAATAACTTAATGGGGGTCAGTGACCCCATTATTCTTCCTGTATTCCACACACAGCTGTATCAGTCTCTTCTTCATAGGACCTGGGAAAGCAGAGGCTGCTTTCCTGCAGCACAATCCATGAGTGCTTTCTAAAGATTCTCTGACAGCCCATCTCTTTCAGAAAGCCGGCTTGCAGATGAAAGGGATTAATAGGTGTCCTGCATCAGATTCACAGTAAGATAGCAGAGAATGGCAAGTAGGAGGACAAGCTATAGAAACCTGTGTTCAAATCACAAAAGTCCCCAAGAAAGTGGGTTTGGTGCACCTGATACAGGATTCTGGGCCTGTGGGAAATGTGTCTATCTGCATCATAAAACCACCCGTCCCTACAGAAAAACCGTGTCGCAATTTATGATTGAACATAAATATAAATATCAAATTATTTTTCAGGGAATAATAGGGGTATATTGATGTTGCTGTATTCGTACGTCAATACTAGAATAGTAAGGATTACTGCAAACATTTTTAAAACCTGGAAAATATTTGAATAGTACTAATAAGCAGCACTATAGTGTGATAGGACAAACTGATTGCCCTCTGCTATAAAGTGCCCTTCTCTTGGGACAAAGATACAGTATGCCCTAGTCAAGGCTCCTTGTGTGAGCTGTAAAAGTGACATTTACTTTTCCAGCCCAGATACTACTGAGATATCACCGTGATGAATGGCTGGAAGCAAAACCAAACCCTAGCAGCCTGCAAAGAAGAGAGACTACAAGATTATAGTAAAGGATTTAGCACAAACCAGCCCAGTACTAAATTCTGCCTCATCTTCCTTGCTTTGAACAAGTGAGAATTTCATATTTTCCCTTGAAATCCACCACAAATCGTATGGAAAGACTAGGGAGAAGGGAGCGAGAGCTTTGTGTTAATGCCAAGAGGACGACGCATTCAATATTGCTATTTATATTTAAACAGCTCATAGTAAGAGTTGGCGGCTCTTTGTTGGAAATGTACAATGATTTCTGGAAGCAGGAACAAGGCGAGTGTAAAAGGGGTGGAAGAGAGATGTAGAAAAAAGAGGGCAAGAAACAGAGCAAAGGGAGAGAAAGGATATGAGAAAGAGACAAAGGAAGCAAAAGAGAAACCACAGTGGGAAAGAAAGGCAGAGAGAGAAGTGCCGAGAAGGGATTTTATCATCATTATTGAAGGCTTACACTTTCCAGACTCTCTCCTTAGGTTTATTTTTAAATAGAAATAACAAGCTGAGAAATGCAGGCACCCATGGAACAAGCAGTGCAGGTAGTGCTTTCAGCACATCTATTCTACGCTCATTTTTGTAAGAGGAGCCGCCCGAGTAGTCAACCTTGGAAATGTGTAAAGCGCAATTCTGTATGCGGATTGCACAGTTGGTTTGGAAAATGCCAAGTGCCTGCACTGTTTTCTTCCACTTATGTAAACCCGCCTTGGGAGGGCCCTCTTACAATCCAGTGTGGAAGCTGGCCAGAGAAGCGCATTAGGGTAATTAATCTGTTCCAACATGGCGACATGTGCTATCCATAAACAGGGATACATACCCGCACATACGCAAGGCCCTCTTACAATCCAGTGTGGAAGCTGGCCAGAGAAGCGCATTAGGGTAATTAATCTGTTCCAACATGGCGACATGTGCTATCCATAAACAGGGATACATACCCGCACATACGCAAGGCCCTCTTACAATCCAGTGTGGAAGCTGGCCAGAGAAGCGCATTAGGGTAATTAATCTGTTCCAACATGGCGACATGTGCTATCCATAAACAGGGATACATACCCGCACATACGCAAGGCCCTCTTACAATCCAGTGTGGAAGCTGGCCAGAGAAGCGCATTAGGGTAATTAATCTGTTCCAACATGGCGACATGTGCTATCCATAAACAGGGATACATACCCGCACATACGCAAGGCCCTCTTACAATCCAGTGTGGAAGCTGGCCAGAGAAGCGCATTAGGGTAATTAATCTGTTCCAACATGGCGACATGTGCTATCCATAAACAGGGATAGATTCCACAGCTTCCACACTTCTCTTCCCACGTATCTCCGCCTTGAACCTTCCTTACCCAACTTCAAAAAAGGCATCAAAACCTGGCTTTTCTTACAAGCATACCCTGACTCCAATCAGACCTAAACCCCCTCCACTGCCACTTCCAATTCCCTTACCCCTTCTAATCCGTTGATGCATCCTAGGGAATTCCTGATTTTGTAAATTTGTTAATTTTTTATTCTCAGTTTTTTTTTTAACACAGTTCCTATCAATTTCTCTCTCCCCTAGCACTTCACTACCTTTCTCCTTCCCGCAACTTCTGCGCTTACTGTCACCTGACCCCCATCCTCTCCTTTTTCCTTCACTGCTCCACCTCCCCCCTCCCTGTTATTTGTAATTTCCTCTTCCTCCTTTACAATGTTGATTGTGAACCGGCATGATATGTCCTATGAATGTCGGTATATTTTAAAAGCATTTAAATAAATAAATAAATAAATAAATAAATAAATAGGGTAATCTGTTCCAACATGGCGACATGTGCTATCCATAAACAGGGATAGATATCCGCACATACGCAAGGCCCTCTTACAATCCAGTGTGGAAGCTGGCCAGAGAAGCGCATTAGGGTAATTAATCTGTTCCAACATGGTGACATGTGCTATCCATAAACAGGGATACATACCCGCACATACGCAAGGCCCTCTTACAATCCAGTATGGAAGCTGGCCAGAGAAGCGCATTAGGGTAATTAATCTGTTCCAACATGGTGACATGTGCTATCCATAAACAGGGATAGATACCCGCACATACGCAAGGCCCTCTTACAATCCAGTGTGGAAGCTGGCCAGAGAAGCGCATTAGGGTAATTAATCTGTTCCAACATGGTGACATGTGCTATCCATAAACAGGGATACATACCCGCACATACGCAAGGCCCTCTTACAATCCAGTGTGGAAGCTGGCCAGAGAAACGCATTAGGGTAATTAATCTGTTCCAACATGGTGACATGTGCTATCCATAAACAGGGATAGATACCCGCACATACGCAAGGCCCTCTTACAATCCAGTGTGGAAGCTGGCCAGAGAAGCGCATTAGGGTAATTAATCTGTTCCAACATGGTGACATGTGCTATCCATAAACAGGGATACATACCCATACATACGCAAGGCCCTCTTACAATCCAGTGTGGAAGCTGACCAGAGAAGTGCATTAGGGTAATTAATCTGTTCCAACATGGCGACATGTGCTATCCATAAACAGGGATAGATACCTGCACATACGCAAGGCCCTCTTACAATCCAGTGTGGAAGCTGGCCAGAGAAGCGCATTAGGGTAATTAATCTGTTCCAACATGGTGACATGTGCTATCCATAAACAGGGATACATACCCGCACATACGCAAGGCCCTCTTACAATCCAGTGTGGAAGCTGGCCAGAGAAACGCATTAGGGTAATTAATCTGTTCCAACATGGTGACATGTGCTATCCATAAACAGGGATAGATACCCGCACATACGCAAGGCCCTCTTACAATCCAGTGTGGAAGCTGGCCAGAGAAGCGCATTAGGGTAATTAATCTGTTCCAACATGGCGACATGTGCTATCCATAAACAGGGATACATACCCATACATACGCAAGGCCCTCTTACAATCCAGTATGGAAGCTGGCCAGAGAAGTGCATTAGGGTAATTAATCTGTTCCAACATGGCGACATGTGCTATCCATAAACAGGGATACATACCCGCACATACGCAAGGCCCTCTTACAATCCAGTGTGGAAGCTGGCCAGAGAAGCGCATTAGGGTAATTAATCTGTTCCAACATGGTGACATGTGCTATCCATAAACAGGGATACATACCCATACATACGCAAGGCCCTCTTACAATCCAGTGTGGAAGCTGACCAGAGAAGTGCATTAGGGTAATTAATCTGTTCCAACATGGCGACATGTGCTATCCATAAACAGGGATAGATACCTGCACATACGCAAGGCCCTCTTACAATCCAGTATGGAAGCTGGCCAGAGAAGCGCATTAGGGTAATTAATCTGTTCCAACATGGCGACATGTGCTATCCATAAACAGGGATACATACCCGCACATACGCAAGGCCCTCTGACAGAGAGGCACGCTCAGAATGGCTTCACGCCAGGCCTAAATATACATCAAATAACAGGTGAAGAATAATCACAATTAAAGGATCAGTATCAGATATGAATATATGAAATCTACTGCCTGCCAGAAGCCGTGGTCAGACATAAGCACTTAAGGGTCACCTCATTTACCTGATCTTTATATTTCCATCAACTCATTTTTAAATATATCAATTGCACATAAATTCCTTTTAGAAAAATTCTTAACTTGCAAAACGCATGGCAAGAACAATTCCTTGATAATACCCAACACAGCCAGGGTTTCGACAGGAGAACCTGTCGTCTTCAGGGGCTAACTCATCAATACTAAACAGAAATAGAAAACAAATGAATCACACTACATACTCCTATCTATGAAAAGCAAAACTTACAAAACAAGCTCCTCACACTCACATGGATAGCACAAGCATTTAGCTTAAACATGGTGGGATCTGCTGTCTTTATCGGGCCTGCCTTGGGATTACTGGGGAAATGGTCGCGATCACTTATCCCTTTAAAAAAAAAAAAAATAATAATCGGAAGTTGATAGGACATTTTTTTATTAGCTGCCAGATTTACAAAGCTACTTTTTGGAAATCTAATCCAATATTGAGCTAGGGACTTGCAGAACACTCATTAGAAATGCTTAGCAGTGTAGAGTCCCTTTCTAGATTTCTCTATGGCAAACTCTTGTGTTGCACAAGTTTTTGTATCTGTGTTTGCTTTTATTGTTCTGATGCTTACGGATCTTCATGTCATTTTTGGTTCTCTTTGTAAGTTTGATGAACAGTGTTAAATAAATAGTTATAAAAAAAAAAAAAGGCGACAAAAGAGTTTGTGACCAAAAGCAGCAGCACTGGTTTGCGTAGGACAACGCAGGGGCTGAAATCTCGATGCCCTGGAACTCTGCAAAATCCTTGCTCTTTAAGGGGGCAATGTCCAAACTGTCTGCCCTGGAGGAAAATGCAAGGTGATTCTTATCCCAACTTTGCGCCGCTGTTCAAAGAGAGCATATATACACATACAGGAAGATTTTAAAAGTGTT